>NC_052355.1:4079272-4108571 GCF_009727055.1 Benincasa hispida
ATTTTGATTTAAATGGAAGTACAAAATGCAAAATTTGTCTAAATTCTATTTCAAAGTTCATTCTTTAATTTCTTTTCCCATTTTTGGATTTATTTTTTTTTTAAAAAAAGACAGCACATTAAGATCATATTTAATTTAATAAATCATTTTTTAAGAGATCTGGAAAGCAAAATTGAAACAAAAAAAAAAAATTACTATAAGACACATTTATCTAGGAAAATATAATAAATTGATAGGGACAACGACCCTCCAACTATTTTTACGACATTGTCCACTTTGGATATAAATCTTCATGGTTTTACTTTGGATACCAATGGAAATCTAAATCTTATATACCTGTGATCCTCCTCTTATCTAATCAATGTGGGACTTTGGTCGTATTCCCAACATAAATAATTTGAAAAAGTGCTCCCATTTGATTACGTTGGTGTTGTTTACTTGTATTTTTTACTCATACTAACATTGGGGACTCATTTCCAATCTTGTAGCAAAAAACGCAAACTGATTGACGAGTCGAGGATGTTCAATCCAATTACGTTTAAAGATTATGGTGATACGTACCAGTTGAAGAACACTTCTTCACCAAAAACTCGCTCTCGGATAATGGACTGCTCCTCTCGCTCTTGCTGGAACGTCCAAGCAATCGTTCACCAAATCACCCGGTCGTCTACCCACGAACGACCTCCACACGAACACAGCAATGGGGATGACACCACCACTTAAAACCCTTGGTATTCTCAGTGTGAGAATCCAGGAGGTGTGGACTCTGTTGGATTTGGTAGAGAAAAGGAGGAAACGAAGATCGTATACCATGACCAAGCAAGTGGGAGAATATCGGGTCTATCGTATAGACAATGCTTGATCGTTTAGAAAAAGGTACACGATCGTTTAGTAAATAGGTTGCGATCGTATAGACGATCGTTTAGTAATTGCTCGGGTGTGCAATCGTTTAGGAATGAGCTAGATGACCGTTTAGCAATTCCTATACGATCGTTTAGAAAGAGATCTAAGTGGAGTGTATCATTATAAAGTATATCAACTCAATTCTTTAATTTCTTTTCCCATTTTTGGATTTATGTTAAAAAAGAAAAACAAAACAGCACATTAAGATCTCATTTAATTTAATAAATCATATTTTAAGAGACCTTGATAGCAAAATTGAAATAAACTGTTAATCCACGGCAAGGAAAAAAAAAAAGAAAAAGAAAAAAGATTACTATAGGGCACATTTATCTAGGAAAACCTAATAAATTGACAAAGACAACGACCCTCCAACTATTTTTACAATGGTATGATATTGTCCACTTTGGATATAAATCTTCATGGCTTTGCTTTTGCATACCAATGGAAATGTTATACACTCATGATTCTCCCCTTATCTAATCAATGTGAGAGTTTGGTCGCATTCCCAACATAATTAATTTGAAAAATCTTCCTCATTTGATTACATTTGGTGTTGTTTACTTGTATTTCGTACTTGTACTAACATTTGAGACTCACTTCCAATCAGTAATAAAAAAATGTAAATTGATTGACAAGTGGAGAATGTTCAATCCAATTGTATTTGAAAATTATGGTGATATCGTTACTGTTATTCTTAATGTTATAACATGAAAATTATAAATTTATCACATTTATTATAAACAGTAACGGTAACAATAAATGTGATAGGTTCATAATTATAAACAAATGTGATTAAAAGTAATCCAATTATATATTTTTTTATTATGGTTCATTATGATTAATCTATCAGTGAAAACTCATTACAATTACACCAATTTTAGCTACGAATTGAGAAGCATGGCCTACTTGTAAAATCCAACAAATTACAATTTATTATTGCTATTATTTTGCTTTGTTTATGACGTTTTCTATATTTTCTTTTTCTATTTCATTTGGAGATTCAATTTATTTGAATAATTATTGATTTTTTATCCAAAAAAATTACATATTATAAGCGATTCAATTACTTGAAGTGATTGTTCAACAATTTGAATATGCTATTTTGTAGGCGTGTCACCCATATTTGATATTTTGCATATACGGTACAAACTTCAAAATTTGGATTTGTAATTATTGTTTATTCTATATTTGCCCTAAACAATCAACTGACATAGAGAGAAAGAAAGATAAAGAGATAAAATCGGCGATTGATGAACGAACATGCAACAGTGAATGGAGGTAAGTGACAAATAAGTGGAGTGGTGACTGGGGGGAGAGGTGAGATAAAGAGAGAAAAATGGTGAACGACGACTAGCGACTGGACGTGCGACAATTGATAGAGGTAAATGGCAGGGAGGTGGAGCGATGCCCAGGTGGTAGATGGTGTAGAGGAGTGTTGGTGTGAAAGAGTGATGTTGGAGGAGGGGGGACTTTGTTGTTGCGAAGAAGAAGAACTCTAGATTTTTTTTTTTCAAAAAAGAAAAAAATCTAAGTGGAGTGTATCATTATAAAGTACATCAACTCAATTGAGTGCATCATTGTCAAGTATATCAGCAGTATATCAGTCAAGCATATCGACAGTATATTAGTCGAGTGTATTAGCAGTATATCAGTAAAGTATATCAGCATTATAAAAAAATGCATCATTATCAAGTTTATCAGTAGTATATCGATCAAACATATCATTATCATGTATATCAGCCAAGTGTATCAAGTTTATTACCAATATAAATGAGTGAATGATTGACAAATTTATTAACAATTTATCCGTCAAGTACATAATTATTAAGTTATCAGTCAAGTGTATCAAGTTTATTGACAACATAAATAAGTGCATGATTGACAAGTATATCAAGCATATTAGTCAAATGCATCATTATCAAGTATATCAAGTATATCAGTCAAGTGTATCAAATGTATATAAATAGTATATCAAGTATATCAGTCAAGTGCATGATTATCAAGTTTATCAACAGTATATCAATCAAGTGTATCAATTGTACATCAAATGTAAGACATAGGTGTCTCAAACACTAATCAATAAATGTTTGATTAACTAATATAACTAAAATGAATTATATTAATAATGTATCATCTATACATATTCAATACATAGTATTGTTGAGATTGATGCCCTAAAGTCTCGTGTCCTGTATTTTATAAACAATTTGTACAAACACTTGTGATGTATAATATATGATATTTTACTTCACTTCTTAATTTTTCTCAGTTGTATGTTTTATTTGCATTACCACAAACCAATAAACATAAAATCCCGGGTTATCTGTATGTAACTTAAGCATGTATGTGGTGACATACAAGTGGATCATGTCTTGAGTGATAACCAAAATAGTCTGTAGTATATGGACATAGGAGAGAAACCTTATCCTGGTAACACTACGGATGCGGCTCGCTTTGGGGAATGGTCACAAGTATTGTGATTTGTCACAGATGGTCTGATCCTGATCATTCGTGTAGGGGACATGCGAGCGGAGGCGTCCTACACAAAGAGTTTTTATAAGACCTGACCATGAAGTGTTAACGTCTTGTTATATAACACCATTCATACTAGAGACTTCACTTCACTAGGAAGACCATAGGTAACATGACCTCAATCCTGAATGAGTTGGGAACTCTTGCCATTGAGGGAGGTCCTTTGATTTGTATGGGTGTAAGTAGCCAGGTCGCCGATTCAAACCTACCATTTTGGGGATTCGTCTGATTTGGGAGCTAGGAACTCAGCTACACAAGATGGAATTCACTTCTTCCCCGAAGCAGGGGCAAGTAGATAGATAGCTCTCTTAAGGGCTGATTCTAGGGCTGAACGATATGGCGCCACACACCTTCTCTTGACCCAAGAGATGTTCACACATAGTTGGACTATGTTGTATTGTTCATTAGAGGAATTAGTGGTACTTAAGGAGTGAAGGGTCATCGTACTCATGATTGGTTATATCCGATGGACATAAAAATATATTTGTTGCAAGAAGAGTTCAACTGTTGATTTTTAGTGGAATGCCTGACAGTTAACGGATGATGGATCTAATGGCTAAAGAGTTTAGTTAGCTATTCACATTCTGTTGGAGCTTCAAGCCACAGGTCCATAAGGTCCTCTAGGTAGCTTGGATAAAGTCGAGACTTAGTTTTTGGGTAAGTTTGAAATGTTCAAATTGACAAGAGGAAGTTCGATTATATATGATATAATTGAACTGGTTAATTATATATGATATGATTGACTAAATGTATGAGATACATTATTTTAGAGAAAATTAGATATAAATATGATTTATATCAAGTGGAGGAGAAAATACTAGAGTAGATATATGATATCAATCTATAGCTTCAATCTATAGGGTATTGGTTAATTATGTGATAATTGGCCGAAAACCTCTCATAAATCGTGCGTTAGAGGGAGAATCCTTATTTGGTTATTGTAATTGAAGAATAAAATGAAAATTTGTTTCATTTTTTGCAAAGAGTTTGAAAAAATTGCAAAAGGTGTGAAAACGTTTTGATAGCTTAGCCGAGAGCCTATATGATAGTGCCCTATCGCTTAAACGATCGCACACCCCACGTCTAAACGATCACACGCAGTCTCTAAACGATAACTTAGCTTTTCTATACGATCGCCTAGCGTGTTGAGTTTTCTAAACAATCGCTTAGTAGAACCTGCACGATCATGTAGCTTTCTTTAAACGATAAGCATCCACTATACGATAGCCTTCTCTCCCATTTGCTTATCGTTCTACACGATCAACCCGTTCTCTTATACACATCTAGATGTGTATAAGAGACAGCTATACGATAGTCTTCTCCCATTTGCTTATCGTTCTACACGATCAACCCGTTCCTCCTTCCTCTACCGAATTCAACAAAGACCATTCTTTGGATTCTCACTCCAAGAATATCAAGGGCTCTAAGTGGTGGTGTCGTCCCCGCTCCTGCTTGCTCGTGCTTGTTCGTTTGCTGCCATTCATGTAGATGATCGTGCTGCCATAACCAACTGTTTTGCTGGGCGATAAAGATCGTAGAGGGTTGCTTCCGGTGAGTTGAGTTCGTTGTGAAGACAGTCTTCAACTAGTATGTGAACTCAATCTCTTGTTTTTTATTTGTGAAAACATGCCGTTAATTAGTGTAAATTGCATAACTGTTTGTTAGAATGTGTGTATTTCGATCACAATGAAATAGGAAAGATCCGAGCGCGCTCATGGATACTCTTCGTTAAGAGTTCCTACAGGTATGTCACTTTATGAATGTACTTAATATTGAGTAAATGAATAATAAAGGGTACATTAGACTTGTACTCTTTTATTGTTTGGGTTGGGCCATGATTTTGCTAAATTTGCAAAAAAAAAAAAAAAAAAACTTAATGATTGTAAACATATTATCTAACAAGATTGTAAACATATTATCTAACAAGTTTTTCGTTCGGGACTACCGTTATACCACCCTTTTTCGGCACACATTGCACGAGGCTGACCCATGGGCTATCTGCTATAGGATAAATGACGCCCGTATCTAATCATTTAATGTTCTCCTTTTTGACGACCTTTTTCATCGCAGGATTGAGTCTACGTTGTGATAACGGGCAGAAATGCATGTTATCGTAGTGCTATGTTCTTAAACAATGTTGGATTGCATTGACAAAACATGTTAAAATTGCATCCATCAAGCATCAATTTCATAATATTGCGGTTGCATGCGTTTATCACATAGGAACAGTTGATTTTTGTGTTTTTATGCAGAATATGCGTTGACACACTGCAAGAATTGCGATCATAGGAAATTATTGGTCGAGTGCAGCATTATCGCAAGGTTTTGCAGTGATCATGTTCGCAAATATTCGGCCAAGAAGGATCGCCGCAACTCGATCAGTGCAACATGGTGGGCGCATCTGGGTGAAAGGCTAATTAATCGCGATGGGACAGAAAGCTGATGACAGTCGAATTCGAATTAAGTTGACAGCCGATAACGATCACAAGTACATTTAGCTTTTCAGTGACCATTATTTGGCGTAGAAGCAGAGAGCAGGCCGACTCTCGCGAGAATGAGATTATCTTTTGAGCACGAGTAGAAAACGGTGTAAATGCCTGGGCAGCAAGAGATTGCGACCAGGCTCTTTATTCTATACTTGCATTGTTATTTTGTACTTCATCTTCATATTTATACAATGGAAGCCCTATTTCTACATCTTTTCACTCTCTAAATATGCGTAGCTAAACTAGTCAAATGGGTTGAGAAGAACTAAGCTAACGTGACCTAGGAAGTTCATTGCTTGCGATTGTCTTATTTTATGCTGTGCAAAACACCCATTTAGAGCTACTCAAGAGAGAGTCTGAAGAAATAACCTAAGACTCGAGAGAGCTAGGTTAGGATCTAGACTCAAAAGAGCAAGATTAAAACTGCATAAACAAGAGATAGGGACTTAGAGATAAACTTTGTTTGTCAACCTGCATTGCATGCATCCTAGAGATAGGAATGATATTATGTGGTCGCCTGATTTGTGTGTGTGTTATCCTATCATCGCATAAATAAGAATAGAGGCTTATGTGTAGGTCTTATAGCTTTTGCCGTTGCAAGTTTATGGCAACATGAGCTTGTAGCACATCATCTAAGCATCGTATCAAATTCCATGTCATCAAGTTTATGGCACCGTTTCCGGGGATCTGGTTAACGATTTATTGTTTGAGTAAGTTTGTGGTATTTTGCAGGACAGATCTCGTTGTACTGGCTGTTTAACGCATAGAGAAACTTGACGGTTTATGAGTACTGGTGCTAAATTAGAATTTGAAGCTGACCCTGAGATTGAGTGTACCTTTCGTGCACAGACACGTCAGAATCAAATAAGGCGAAAGAAAGCAGCGAGCATGGCAGATAATAATGATAATGTGGTACCCATAGTAAATCAAGGGGCTGTTCGACCAGCGCAGGATCCTGTTTTCCTAGTTACTGATCGCAACATTCCCATGAGAAATTATGCGGCATCCAACCTATATGACTTTTCGCCTGGGATTTTGAGGCCTACTATTGAGGAGAACGCAAGGTTCAAAATAAAGTCCGTCATGCTACAAATGATCCAAAATGTCAAGTAATTTAGAGGTCTGCAAGGTGAAGACCCGTATGTCCACCTGACCAGCTTTTTCAAAATGTGCGGCAACTTCTCGCTACCTGGCATAACCCTGGAGAGCATTAGACTATATTTGTTCCCTTATACTTGAGGGACAAAGCCAAAAGGTGGGCTCACTCACTAGAGCCAAACAAGATTACTTCATGGGACCAACTAGTGGAGCGATTCATGAAGAAGTTCTTCCCATCGGCCGTCAACGCAAGGCGACGAAAGGATGTGATGAACTTCGAGCAAATGAAGAATGAGACCCTAAGCACCGTCTAGGTGTGATTTAGAAGATTGGTGAAAAACTGCCCGCATATCGGGATCCCCGATTGCGTTTTAATGGAGACCTTCTATAATGGCCTGAATAGATCAACGTAGGCTATTGTTGACGCCTCCGCGGCAGGAGGTTTTATGGATAAAATGTATACAGAAGCCAAGGTCATCCTTGACCGCATATTGCGAAACATGGACGATTGGATTGATGATGGCTATGGAGGCCGAGGTGCCGAAAGAAGGAAGAACGAAACTGCCATTGTCCCTACAGAGACAATGACCATATTGGCCGCTCAGATGGCCGTGGTGATCTCCATCCTTCAATCGATGACAATTAATCAAGGAGCCATCTCTCAACAATCAACGTAACTTGCTGCACCGGCTTAAGTGGCCGCATTAAGTTGCGTTAATTGTGGAGGGGCTCATGGAGCAAAAATGTGCCCATCAAATCTCCAGCAAGTATAAGCCATCCAAAACAACCCCTTCAACAACACCTATAATCCTGGTTGGAGGAGCCATCCTAACTTCGGTTGGGGAGGTAATCCTAACCAAGGGGGGCCAATCAACCATCAAAGTGGTAGTCAAGGGAATCCTCCTTTTCACCATAACCAGGGCAACTAAGGTAATCGTATAACCAGCAACCCTATCTTCTAACACCTCGAGAAGCTCATTGGAGGTCCTACTGAAATAATAAATGGACAAAAATGATTCAGTAATGTAGGCGCAGACGTCTTCAATTAAAAATTGGAGATCCAAGTGGGCCAGCTGGCATCCAAGCTGAGAAATAGAGCACTAGGAACGTTGCCCAGCAACTCAGAAGCCCCAGGATCTAATGGAAATGAGCAATGTCCCTAGGACATTAGGCAGGCAAGTCTAATGGAAAGAAGCAATGATGATTCTGCAGACGAAAGGACATTTTCCTGAAATCTCATAAATGAGGGAAGTTCGAACGATGGGCTTTTTGAGCTTCTCGAGGCCTATCGCCACAAAAGTCGCATTGGGCCCACTACGACCCAACCTATAAATAGGACTGTAACGACCCGATCCCCTAGGACTTAGGTTAGGCCGTTACTAAAATAAATGCATGCCTAGAATTTAAAACGACACTTAGTTATGTTGAAATAAATGCTAATTAAACAAGAGAAGTTCAAAAGACATTTGTTAAATGCAATTGTTAAAACAATAATAGGATATTCACACAGTTTCACCGTTCAAAAACTCAACATCGTACAAATCTATGACATACAGGCAATCCTTGATACCATGGCTCTACCACATACACATAATCCTCAACAACCTATTCTACAACATTCATGTATACCTTAACATCATAGTTCCACAACATACAAGTATGCCTCAACATCAGCAAATCAGATATCAACATATGAAAACACATACCATCACATACTAACGATCAAGTGCCTAGGTGTATCTTTAAATAAAACAGAAATCGTGCTAGAACATACTTGATTCAGGTCATACTATCAGTCAACATGCTAATATTTACCATAACATACACTTAACATGCTAGCATACAAATAAAACCTGGCCCGTGGGCAGTTCCAGTGGTAAGATTACTTACCTTAATCGAAAATCCACAGATAAACTCAGACAACCAAATGATGACTGCGGTTTGAAGAAACGAACCTAACATACGAATACAATCATTAAGTTTCAGTCCAAAAATAATTGTGACATCTTAAAGTCAAAACCATAATACCCGAAAGCTTACCCAAGGAACTCGATTAAAAACCACTCCAAATCTCCTTCCAACAGATTTTAACTCCCAATGGACGACAACTCAGAACCCTAGAGATACAAGAGTTAAATCAAACTTAATTTAGTGATCAAAGCGTGCCCACAAACCAACAATAAGGACTATACCTCTTAGCAAAACTCTTGTCGAACGATCTCAAACCCGTTGGACAGCCCCTCCAACAGTTTCCTCGATTCAAATCTAAGGCCAAAAATAATTCGAATAAGTTAACCTTCATTCCAAACTTAATGGGGGCCTAAACTTCCACCCAAAACTTCACAAAAGGCATACCTAAAACTTCCAGATCCGGCGAACCCAAAGATGACGGCAGTGGCGGACGGCGAACAGAGGGCTAGGAGGCGCTGCAGCTGAAGACTGGACGGTGGGCGGGTCAAAGTGGGAGCGGTGGCGGCGCACAGATCCAGTGGCTCGTGCGACGAAAGGAAGGAGTGAGGGAGGCGTGATGGTCGGACGACTGTGCAGACGGTAAGGAAGGCGTGGCTGGAGAGCTGGGCGACTGACGGTGTGTCTGACCGGCGAGATCTAGCTAGCCTGAACCCACGAACGGCAATGATTGGACGGCTGAGAGGGAGGGCAGTGAGGCGGCGATGGAAGCAGAAACAGAGGGGGGGCTCGCGTGAGGGAGAAGGCGTGGGGGTCCTCTTTATTTAAAAATATAATAATAATATATTATCAGATTATCTTAAGATTATTCTGATATATACGAAAGGCATAGAAGCATATTTATCATCATTGAAATCAAACTTGGTGAAGAAACAAAATGCGGTAAACTACTAAATTTATCTACTTGTGAAATGATTGCGGTAATCAAGGAGGATGCGGTGATAAAACTTTGAAAAGTAAAATGCAATGTGATAGCGCAAAATTTGAAATAAAGAAGAGTACACCCCCAAATTTTACGCTGTCGCCCGCATTGTGTATTGATGCATCCATCCTTGCAGCGATCCTTGCTTCTGTGGATTGCGGTGATGGAGTGAGATCATTTGCTTCTTCTGGTGATATCTTCGCAATCTTATGCCTTAATCATTGTAAACAGACAAAGAGAGGGTCAAATGATTTTAAAATAAAACAACAAAGTTTTTTCTTTTTCTTTTTTTTTAGAGAAATAAGTGAAATACTGATAATAGTAAAATGACAAAGAGTTAAATGTTCAAGAGTTGAGTAAGGGATAGTCTGGGTTTTTCAACTTTGCGGGACTGTTTTTGGCTGGAAATCTCCTCCGTAATATGCGATCCTCCGTGATTAGTTCCACCGCACCATGTGGAAATATTGCTTTGATGATTAAGGGTCCGGACCAGTGCGATTTTAATTTCCCGGGAAGAGCCGCAATCTTGAATTGAAGAGTAAGACCTTTTGCCCGATTTGGAGGCTTTTAGCGCATATGCGTTTATCATGCCAGTGCTTGGTGCACTCTTTGTAAATCTTCGCATTCTCATATGCGTTGACCCTTCATTGTTCTAACTCGACCAGCTGCAATTTCCACGCTTCCCCTGCTTTCTTCAAATCAAAATTCAGTTTCTTAACCGCCCACAATGCTTTATACTCCAGCTTCAAAGACAAATGACACGCCTTGTTGAATACCAATGCATACGGGGACATAACTATAGGTGTTTTAAATGCGGTCTAGTATGCCTACAACGCATCATCAAGCTTCATTGCCCAATCCTTCCGTGAAGGTTTTACTACCTTCTCAAGTATCAATTTAATTTTACGATTGGACATTTCAGCCTGGCCATTTGTTTGTGGGTGGTATGCGGTGGCCACCTTGTGGAGGATATTGTACTTGCGCAGCAGCTCCTTTATATTGTGGTTGACAAAGTGTGATCCTTCATCACTTATGATGGCATGGGGAGTGCCAAAATAAGTGAAAATATTTTTCTTGAGCAACTGAGAGACTACCGCCGCATCACTTGCGGTGCATGCAATTTCCTCTATCCACTTGGAAACGTAATCGACAACAAATAAGATATCATGCTTGCCATGCGAAGGAGGGAATGGTCCCATGAAATTAATCCCCTAGACGTCAAATAATTCTAGCTCCAAGATAGTGTTCATTGGCATTGCGTTCTTCCATGAAATGCTACCGGTGCGTTGACACCGATCACATTTCATTGCGTAGTCAGCAACATCTTTAAATAATGAAAGCCAAAAGAATCCACTTTGCAAAACTTTGGCTACAGTACATTGTCCTCCAAAGTGCCCTCCATATGGCAAATCATGGCACTGTGACAATATGCGTTGTTGAGCAGTGTTTGGTATGCATAGTTGAATGATTTGGTCTGCACCTCTTTTATACAAATTCGGCTCATCCCAATAATAATGCTTGCATTCTTGCTTGAGTTTTTTCTGTTGATGGTATGTGTAATCTTCAGGAAATTTTTCATAAACCAAATAATTAATGATGTCCACATACCAGAGCAATTCTTCTATGTGGAACAGCTGCTCGTCCGGAAACACGACACTCACTTCAGATTCATTGCAGTCAACCTCGGGATTTTCCAGTCTGGACAAGTAATCCACAACTTGATTTTCTGTCCCCTTCTAATCAATTATTTCAATATCAAATTCTTGAAAGAGGAGAACCCATTTGATCAATCTCGGCTTTGCGTCCTTCTTTTTCATCAAATATTTAATTTTCGAGTGATCAGTGTGAATGAGTACCTTGGTTCCCAATAGATATGCCCGGAATTTTTCTAACACAAAAATCACAGTCAGGAGTTCTTTTTCAGTGGTGGTATAATTGATTTGAGCAAGGTTTAGAGTTTTACTCACATATGCGATGGTGTGCAAAATAGTTTTCTTCTTTTGCGCTAATATGGCTCCCATCGCATACCCGCTTACGTCACACATGATTTTGAACGGCAGTGTCCAATCCGACATAATCAAGACGGCTGCGGTAATCAGCGCATCTTTTAAAACTCGGAATGCGTTGAGGCAATTGTTGTCAAATTCAAACTTTCTATCCGCCTCTAACAACGCACTCAATGGTCGTGCAATTTTAGAAAAGTCTTTAACAAATCGTCTATAGAATCCAGCATGCCCCAAGAAGCTTCGCACAGCCTTCATGCTGGTTGGATGTGGAAGCTTTTCAATTGCGTTGATCTTTGCTTTGTCCACCTCCAACCCTTCTCGGGAGACTTTGTGTCCCAACACTATACCCTCTTTTACCATGAAGTGACATTTTTCCCAGTTGAGCACCAAATTCGTCTCTTCACATCTCTTCAGAATTTTCTCCAAATTGGCTAGGCAGACTTCATACGTGTTCCCATAAACGGAGAAGTCATCCATAAATATTTCCACTGAGTCCTCGAGATAATTTGAAAATATCGCCATCATGCACCTTTAGAACATGCTTGGCGCATTGCAGAGGCCAAACGGCATGCAACAAAAAGAAAATGTCCCATATGGGCAGATGAATGTGGTATTGTCTTGGTCTTCAGGAGCTATCATGATTTGATTATACCTGGCATATCCATCCAAGAAGCAATAAAAATCGTTCCCTGCTAATTTGTTCAGCATTTGATCGATGAATGGCAAAGAGAAGTGATCTTTCTTTGTGGCCGCATTCAATTTGCGGTAATCCATGCAGATGCGCCATCCAGTGATGGTTCTTTGTGGTATTAATTCGTTGTTCTCATTTAGGACTATCGTCATTCCTCCCGTCTTCGGCACACATTGCACGGGGCTAACCCACGTTCTATCTACAATGGGATAGATAATGCTCGCATCCAGCCACTTGATAATCTCCTTTTTGACAACCTCCTTCATCGCAGGGTTAAGTTTGCGTTGATTTTCAATGGTTGCTTTATGGTCGTCCTCAAGACGAATGTGATGCATGTAGTACGCGGGGCTAATTCCTCTTATGTTAGTGATTGTCCAGCCAATTGCTCGTACATGTTTCTTGAGAATGCTCATCAACACATTCTCTTGATCTGCGTTGAGTGCAGAGGCAATTATCACTGGCAGCTTCTCATTCTGCCCCAGAAATGTGTACTTCAAATGTGTTGGTAGGGTCTTTAGTTCAAGTGTAGGTGGTTCCATGAGGGAAGGTTGCGTTGTTTTTCTTTCTTCTTTTGGTTCTTCTTCTTACGTTGCGATCGTTCCTTCTTCTTTATTTGTTTTTGCTATGATTGCATTGCAGGCAGCTACGGATGCTTTGGCATCCTCTTCCTCACACTCTTCATCAAAATTTTCTTCTTCAATAAAATTTAGGTCATCGTCAGAATCTTGTAGGTCTTCCTCATCCGGGAATTTCATGGCACGAATTATATTAAATTTGAGCTTCTATCCATTTATGCTCAAAGTGATTTCTCCCTTGTGCACATAAATTTGAGCACAACCCGTTGATAGAAAAGGTCGCCCCAAAATGATGGGCACATCCTTGTCAGCCTCATAATCTAGGATGATGAAGTTAGCTGACAAAATAAATTTATCAATCGTGATCAGCACATCCTTCACCTTACCTTTTGGATGAACCAGAGATCTGTCAGCCAATTGGAGAGTCACTGATGTGGGCACAGGTTGCCCCACATTTAATTGTCTAAAAATTGACAGCGACATCAAATTTATGCTGGCCCCCAAGTCACATAAGGCTTGCCCAATATAGAGTCCTCCTATGGAGCAAGGAATCGTGAAGCTGCCAGGATCGCTCATCTTCGGTGGAATAATATATTTGGAACTTTGCGTTAATGCCACCATGGCAAATTTTCAGCGCCTCTCTTCTTAGTTATCATGTCCTTCAGAAACTTGGCATAGGCAGGCATTTTCTCAATCGCTTCACTAAAAAGGATGTTAACATGTAGTTGTTTTAACATAGATAAGAAGTGTTAGTACTATACCTCTTCGTTTTTCTTCTTTCTTAACCTCTAAGGGAAAGGTGGTAACTGGACTTTCACGGTTCCTGTTTCATTTGACTTTGAGGTTGAAGCAACCTCAGGTTCTACTGCTTCATTTTCTTTTTCTTCTTCTTGCATTGCCGCAATCTCAGGCTCAGTTGTGATGGAAGTTGATTTGTTTTGCTCCTTTTTTTCTCCCTCCACAGTCTTTCCACTGCGCATTCCTGATCCCCCTGGGTTGCGTGGAAGCTCGGTTGAACTTGGCAACGCCCCTTGCAGTCAACTTTTAAGCTCATTTGCAATCTGGCCCATTTGCAATTCTAGGTTGCGGATGGACGTAGCCTAACTTTGAAGCACTGTCTTATTTTTCTCTATGTATTGCTTCAATAGGCTCTTTAGAGAAGAAGATTGCATTGGTTGTTGTGAGCTACTTGCTTGGTTTCTCTGTTAATCGTTGTTGCATTGAAAGAATCCTTGTGGCCCTTCTTTTTGCGCCATAGATTGAAAATTTTGTTGTTGATTCTTCCAAGCAAAATTGGGGTGGTTTCTCCACCTGGGGTTGTAAGTGTTTGAAAAGGGATTATTCTTTACAAAATATACAGACTGTGAATTTTGCGAGAAATCTTCCATCGCATGCCCATCACCGCAAGTTGCACACCTTGCGGTGTTTTGACTTATTGCGTTAATTTGCCCACTTTGCGGTGTTGGGTGCTGATCTTCATTCCTTGAATCAAGTTCATCATTGTGGTCATTTGGTTTTGTAACGAAACAATGGCACCGTTATTTGCATCGGAATCTTTGAGTCTCAATCTCTGGTCACTCTCCCTTCAGTCTTCATGGTTCTTAGAGATGCGGTCCAGAATATTCTTCGCCTCCTCATAAGTTTTGTCAAGCAGACCACCAGCGGCTGCAACATTGGCAACGGTCTGCGAAGCAGGATTTAAACCGTGATAGAAAATTTCCATTTGGAGGCAGTCTCGCTGTCTCTTATACACATCTAGATGTGTATAAGAGACAGCTCCCAGTTCGAGAAAATATGCCCATTTCCTAGCCTAATCACAGAGAGAAAATGGGAATAACGTTAGTCAAACTTCTTCAGCAGAGATGTTCGGGAACACAAAAGTATTGCAGATTTCAATAAAACTTTGGAGGTGAGTGTGCGGATCCTCGCCACGCCTTCGTCCGAATTGACCTGCAGTCTGGATCATCTGCAGCATCATCGATTTCATCTCAAATCTGCTTCCATCGAGGGCAGGCCTCATGATTCCTGGAGAGAAATCATAGAGGTTTGGCAATGCATAGTCCTAATGGGCCTATTGCGATCGTTTGCCAACATAATCGGATTCGCCATGACATTATTATCATTTGGTGCTTCACCTCCAGGCTATTCCACCATTTCTTCTTTGTCAAATTGTGGTTGTTGTTGGCGGTCTCGTAGTCTCCTTCGAAATGTTCTCTCAATCTCCGGGTCGTAGTTCGCCAGAGATTGAGAGTTCTGCAAAGAAATCACAAAAATTTCCAGTAACAACTATTTTGTCGAAGTCCTCAGCAACGGCGCCAAAAACTTGATGCGTTATTTTATTGAATGGAATTATGGATGATATGCGTTGATGGATTGTGTTATGCACTCAAGTTTCCCCAGCAAAATTCAAGTGTAAATTCCCTGAGTTTTCTGGTAAGTCCAGGGTCGAACACAGGGACTTGTGAAAATAGTTATGTTGGTAATATTTATGACACTTTGTGGTAACCAAGTAAATAATAAGTTTTGGGTGTGTTGTTATGTTGATGAAAAAAAGTAAGTAAAGGCGGTGGATTAAAGAAAGATAGTTGCGTTGATAGATGCAATGAGTATGCGATGAACGGGTTGAGAAGGTCTTTTAGCTAGCGTTACTCGGGAATGCGTCAGACCTTGCGATCATGTTACAACCATGCACAGCAAGTCATTTCCCAATGTAAATGCGATGCTCCTAAGTCTAGGACGCATGTGTTGAATGCAAAATGTCCATAGAGCTTATCCCTAAATCTCTACTCTTGTCCTATGCATTGATGCAAAATGCATGAAAGCAAGGTGACCGCATACAATCACACCTTATTGCTAAGATGCATGCGATGCGTTAATAACAAATAGTGCCCATTCCTAAGTGCCTATCTCTCATTTATGCATTCTAATCTGGTTCTTCCAAACCTAGATTCTGACCTGACCTTCCCAAGTCTAGATCCTGTCTTTAGACTACCCTCCCGAGTATTTCTAATAGACGATTGAAGCATACATAAACAAGATAATCGCAAAGATGAAGATTCCCTCGTTATGCTAGCTAACTACTTTTCAACCCATTCACTAATTTAGCTACTCATGCTTAAATAATAGAGAGTGAACAGATATAGAGAAAGACATTCCATTCTTATAACTGAGCTGAGTACAAAATGATAATGGAAAATAAAGGTAGAGAGCCCGGTAGCAATTCCTTGCTGACCGAGGCTTTTTACACTGAATCTCTATTCTGATCTACAAATGTTCCCGCTTTCGCAGGTGTTGGCCCTCTCTCTATCCTTGAGCTTCCGGTGCTTCCCCAAGCTTGCCGGAACGATCTATCAGCACACCTTCTTCCTCGCGTCTACCTTAAAATGGAAGAGAACTTTGGACAGAGGCATGAACTTGTAACGTGATGAAGTAATCGACTGCTTAACCCCTTCTTTGAAGAATGCACTTGGTATTTATAGAGTTTCCATGGTGAAAGGCGGCTTCTCTGTCCCAGTTTTACCGATGGGACAACTTTAATTCATGATTGATGCGTCGAATAATTGTCACCGATAAAACTGAATGTACTTTGTGACCGTTATCAACTGTATACTTAATTTGGATCCGACTTCCTTCAGCTTTTTGTCCCATTGATCTTAATTATCCTTTCACTTAGATGCGCCCACCATGTTGTGCCAACTAAGTTGCGGTGACTTTTCTTGGGAAAATGTTTGCGAGCATGATCAACGCAATGTCTTGCGGTGAAGTTGCGCTCAACTAGTGTATTCCTATGATCACAATCTCTGCATTGCGTTAACGTATATTCTGCACAAAAATACAAAGATCAACTGCTCTAATGCGTTGGATGCGTGCGACCGCAATATTATAGAATTTATGCTCAATGGACGCAATTTAACATATTTCATCAATGCAATCCAACATTGTTTAAGAACTTAGTACTATGATAACATGCATGTCTGCCTGTTATCAATCATCCAGAGAGATCTACATGCTTTATTTAAATGTTAGCATCACTCCTAGTATACTTCGCCTAGATAACTTCTGCTAACACTTAAATTGATTCCTCTTTAGTTTCTAGTTACAACTTATTGTTGGGGTTGATGTTCTAAATCTTTTAGGGTCCTATAGTTTATAAATATTTATATGAACAAACTGTTTGATGATTTATAATATGAGATATTTTATTCACTTTAGTATATGAAATATGAGATATTTTAGTTGCATTAACCACAAACCAATAAATTAAGATCCTTGGTTCTCGTTGTAACTTAAGCATGTATGTGGAGACATACAAGTGGATCGTGCTTTAACTGATAAACTAAATGGTCTACAGTATATGGATAAAGGAAGGAAATCTTATCCTGGTGACGCTACAAGTGTGGCTCACTTTGTAGATGTTACAAGTGTTGTGAAGTGCTACAAATGATTTGATCTTGACCATTCATGTATTAGACATGCCAGTGAGGATACTCTATACAAAGGAGTTTGTATAAGACCGGACCACAAAATGTTTAGTCTCATTATATAACGCCATTCATGATAGAGACTTTCATTTCACTAGGATGACCATAGGTAAGATGACCTTAATCTTGAGTGAGTTGGGAATTCCTGCCTATGAGGGCGGTCCTTTGATTTGCATAGGTGCGAGTGGCCAGATTATTGACTCAAACCTACCACTTTTGGGATTCGTTTGATTGGGGAGCTAGGAATTCAACTACACAAAACGAAATTCACTTCTTCCCCGAAGTAGGGTAAGTAGATAAATTGCTCCCTTAAAGGCTGATTTCGAGGCTTGAACAATGTGGTGCCACACCTTCTCTTGGCTCGAGAAGGGTTTACTCATAGTAGGACTATGACGTATTGTTAATTAGTGGAATCAATGGTACTTAAGGAGTTAGATGTAACTATAGGGGCAAAACGGTAGATTGGTCTAGCTAGACTTACGAGCGATTTGTGAAAGGTCATCGTACTGTTGATTGGTTATATCCAATAGACATAGAAATATATCTATAGCGCGAAGCGTGTAGCTGTCGGTATTTAGTGGAGTGCCTGGCAGTTAACGGATGATGGATATCGTGATTAAAGAGTTTAGTCAGTTATTCATGTACCGTTGGAGTTCAAGCTACAGGGGTCCTCTTGGTAGCTCAAGGGATTCATGTTGAGAATCAGCTTTTGGGTTAGTTTGAAATCTTCAAATTAACAAGAGAATGTGATTATATATGATATAATTAATTTAATTTAATTCATTATATGATATAATTTATTTTATGTATTTGATACATTAGTGTTTGATTGGAGGAATTAATATAAATATTATTTATATTAAATTCCATAAAGGAGAAAAAGAACTATGGTTCATATGTTGAATATGATGTGATATTAAAACTATAGGTTATAAATATAATATGATAAATTAGTTATTATATTTATTTATAATAAATTAGTTATAAGATAACTGATTTCAATTTTCTCCAATAACCGACTAAGTGGTTGGTTATGGACAGTTTATAGCAACCGGTGGGATAAAGTGAAAATAGTTTTTATTTTGACATAACATACAATCCACGCACAAAAAGCATCAAGTTATACGATAGCTTTGTTGAGAGAGTAAACGATCAATCGAGGATTCTATACGATAGATACTCATTACTAAACGATCGAGTACCCAAGTCTAAAAGAAAGACTTCTTCCTTCTCCCACTTACTCGATCGTTTCTCGGATTTTCTAGTTCCTCCATCCTCTTCCTAAATCCATACAGAGCCCACACCTCCTAGATTCTCACACTGAGAATACCAAGGTAGCCTTGTGGTAGTGTCGAGTTTCCATTCGAGGGCCGAGGATCGAGTTTCACTCGTTGTTGATCGAGGATATTCTAGAGGCGTGTTGCATTCGTGTTGTTGAGCGCCTTGCTGAGTTTGATCGAGGAAATACTAGAAGAAAAGGTTCTTCAAGGGTATGTTTACTCGATCCCCTTGTGTTTATTCTTAGTAGCATGCTGTAATTTATTCTTGATGCATAATGTTAGATTTTATGTTCTAAAACTCGCAGTTTGTAAAAAGATAAACATTTTCTATAGTCAATAAACTGATTATTGATTTTATAAATTGTATGCATAAAAGTCTAAATTCAATAAACTAAGACCCATGACTATTACATGAGTATTTGAACTTTATGTGGAGACATAAAAGTGGATCAAGTTCGAGTAAATAGTCAAAATGATCTATAGTATATGAATAAGATTGAGTGCCTTATTCTGGTAACACTATGGGATGCGGCCTACTCTGTAGTTATTACAAAGAGTTGTAAAGTGCTACTATTGAAATGATAAACATATCTAAGCATGATTGAAATAATAAACATATCTAAGCATGATTAAAATGAGTCTCCAAAAACTGAAAAATCATCCATAAAAACTTCAACGGTCTGTTCCAAAAAGTCAAGAGAAAATTGCCATCATGCATCTTCGGAATGTTCCAGGTGCATTGCATAGTCCAAAGGGCATGCGTCTGAACGCGAATGGGATTCAGCCTTCATTGAGGCTCAATTGATCCAGTCTTCCCCTCTTCTAGCCTGATTTTATGCATGCAGTAAGATAGTCTGATGCCACGGATGTCAGCCAGTGTCCATCCTATTGCCTGCATGTTTTTTGCAACATCTGCAAAAGAGAATATTCGTTAGGTTTGGAAAGTTTTGCTGAAATAATTACAAGTAAAGTGTTGTTTGATCCAAGAAAAGCATTGTTAAGGTGGTTAGGTAAAGGTTTCAGTTCTAGTTCTGGTAGTTCTTCCAATGATGGACGCATTCGCTTCATCTGCCGCTCACTCAGACTTGGCTGCTCGAGTTTCTTCATGTTGTCTTCCAATGCAAAGACCTCACAAACTTGGGTCGCTTCTTCTTCAGGCAACTCTATTTTGTTAAGTTGACATTCTTCATTATCTGGGAACTTTAATGCATTTAACACATTAAATTTCACTTCCTGATTGTCTACGCGCATGGTCAGTCTTTGTGCACATCTATTAATACTTTCCCAGTGGTGAGAAAGGGTCATCCAAGAATGATTGGTACATCTCTGTCTGCTTCATAATAAAGGATGATGAAGTCTACTGGGAATATGAATTTGTCAACTTTCAACAGAACATCCTCAATCTTTCCTTCATAATATTTGATCATCCTATCAACGAATTGAAGCGTTACAGAAGTGGGTTGCGTTTCACCAATTCCCAATTTCTTGAAGATTGAGAGTGTCATGAGGTTGATGCTTGCTCCAAGATCACACAATCCATGTCCCACGTCCAGCCTTTCGATTGAGCACGGGACTATGAAGCTTCCCGAGTCCTTCTTTTCTTGGGTAATCTGTTGCTGACTAACGCATTACACTCCTGCGTTAGCTCAATTACTTTTGTCTCGCTGATTCTCCTCTTCTTTGTCAGAATATCCTTCAAGAATTTGACGTACTTCGGCATTTGTTCTAAGGCTTCTACAAGTGAAATATTAATGTGCAGTTGCCTCAGGAGTTCAAGAAAACACTTAAATTACTGTTCATCATTCTTCTTCATCAAGTGTCTAGGAAATGGTGCATTCAACTACACCACAGGTTCTCCCGCGTTAGATGTGCTTGGCTTCAAATGGCTTATGGATTCAGGCGTCCGTTTTTCTTGACCTTCCAATGCCGTTGGGCGTGTGTTGAGCTTTTTTGAAAGATTGTTGACTCTTGGGTTCATAGTTCTTTCTACAAGAGGTTTGCCACTTCGCAATCACCGCATGACATTGCTCTTTTTCGTTGTTATTTCCTGGGGCTACCGATTCTTTAATCACTGGCAATCTGTTGGGTTTTATGTCCTAAAACTCATGGTATGTAAACTATGGAGCTTATTCTGAAAATTCAATAAAGGTGTTATTGAATAGATCTATTGCTTGAATAGAAATCCAATAAACCTAAAAGTCCCTTGACTATTCGATGAGTACTTGAACTTTATGTGGAGACATAAAGGTGGATCAGGTTCGAGTAAATAGCCAAAATGATCTATAGTACATGGATAAGGTTGGGTACCTTATTCTGGTAACACTATTGGATATGGCCTGCTATGTAGTTGTTACAAGGAGTTGTAAAGTGCTAAAACGAAGTGATCCTAATTCGTTCATGTTGGACATAAGGAGTGAGGGTGTCCTTGTGTAAAAGAGTTTGTACAAGATCAGACCACGAAATGAGTCACTCTTACTTTATAATGTTGTTTACTATTTAAGACTGACTATTTCAAAGCGATGACCTAGGTAACTTGACCTTAATCCTGAGCTAACTATGAACTCCTGTTTATCTGGGATTGCCCTTAGATTTGAATAGGTGAGGGTTGGCTCAACACAGAGAATGAGACGAACGCCATTCCTTGCTGACCGACAGGCTTTTAACAATCTGAACTCAATCGAATCTATCCCCGAGTGCCTTTAAGCAGGAGTGTTGGCCTCTTCTATCTTCGAGCTTTCCGGTGCTCCCCAAAACGCTTCGCCGAGAACGATCTTACGTTCACATCACCTTCTTCCATCGCGCTACCTTAAAAATGGAAGAGAAATTTTGGACAAGGCATGAACACTGTAACGTGATGGATCACCGAGACTAGCTTAACTCCCGTTCTTTAGAAAGAATGCACTGTATTTAAGAGTTTCCATGTGAAAGGCGGCTCTCTCTGTCCACACTTACCGATGGTGACAACTTTAATTCATGAATGTATCGGTCGAATAATTGGTCCACACCGCTCCGGCGGAGATACAACGAATGTACTGTTACCGTTATCAACCTGTATACTTAATTTGGATCGACTGTCCTTTCGCTTTTTGTTCCATCCTTAATTATCCTGTCACTTAGAATGCGCCACTCAAGTTTGTGCCAACTAAGTTGCGGTGACTTTTCTTGGAAAATGTTTCGTGGAGCAGGATCAATTACGGCGGTGAGTTGCGCTCAACTAGTGTAATTCCTAACTGATCACAGCCATCGTCGGCTAGCATGTGACGTTAAACTGTAATATCTGCACAAAAATACAAAAGAATCAACTGCTCCCATTATTCTATTATCTGCGGTTGGAACTGCGTGCGAACCGACAGAATATTATCTGAATTTTATGCTTAGCAATTTAATATTTCATCAGTCTCAACATTGTTTTAAGAACTTAGTATAATGATACACCATGCATTCTGCCTGTTATCAATAATCCCAGAGAGATCTACCCAATGCTTTATTTAAAATGTATTACAATATCAACTCCCTAGTATACTCTCAGACTAGATATACCTTGCTGCTCACGGGTTTATTTAGTTTCTGTACAACTTATTTGGGGTTGATGTTCAAAATCTTTGTGATATATATATAATATTTTATATGAAACAAAAAATGTTTGATGAATTTATAAATGAAAGATCACTCTTATTCACTCTCATAATATATATGAATATTGAGATATTTTAGTTGCATCCACGCAATAAAATTAAGATCCTTGGTTCGTCGTTGTAACTATAAGCACACGTAAATGTGGATGACATACAAGTGGATCGTAGCCTTTAACTGATAAACTAAATGGTCTTACAGTATACTTGGATACCCAATGAGAGAGGAAAATCTATCTGGTCCTGGTGACGCATACAATGTGGGGCGACCATCTGTCGTAAGATAGTTACATAGTGTTGTAAGTGCACAACAAAATGATTTGATCTTGAACCAATTCATGTATTAGACATGCACAGTGCACGAGATACTCTATATAGCTAAAGTTACGTTTTTGTCTACATAAGACCGACCAACAAAATGTTTAAAAGTCCCTCATATATAACGCCATTCATGATAAGGACTTCATTTCACTAGGATGACCATAGGTAAGATGACCTTAAATCTTGGAGTGAGTTGGAATTCCCTGCCGATATCCAAGGGCGGTCCTATGATTTGCATAAGCAGACTCGAAGTGGCCAGATTATTGTGACTCAATACCGTAACCCACTTTTGGATTGTTTGATATGAGGTAGCTTAGGCAAATTCACTCACAAGAAAATCTCACATTCTTCCCGAAGTAGGGTAGTAAGAGATAAATATAGCCCCTTAAAGGAGATTTCGAGTTGACCAATGGGTCCACAATCACTTCTCTTGGCTCGAGAAGGGTTTCTCAAAGTAGTGAAATCGACAGTATTGTTAATTAGTGAATCATAATACTTTAAGGAGTTTAGATATGTAACTAAGGGGCAAAACGGTAGATTGGTCTAGCTAGACTTACGAGCGATTTTGAAAGTCAAGATCGTACTGATTGATTGGTTATATCCAATAGACATAGAAATATATCTATAAGCGCGAAGCGTGTAGCTGTCGGTATTATAGTGGAGTGCCTGGCAGTTAACAGGATGATGGATATCGTGATTAAAGAGTTTAGTCAGTTATTCATCGTACCGTTGGAGTTACAAGCTACAGGGGTCCTCTTGGGTATCAAGGGATTCATGTTGAGAATCAGCTTTTGGGTAGTTTGAAATCTTCAAAATTAACAAGAGAATGTGATTAATATATGATATAATTAATTATAATTTAATTCATTATATGTATAATTTATTTATGATATTTGATACATATTAGTGTTTTGATTGGAGGAATTAATAAATAATATTACATTATAATGAAATACAGATAAAAGGTTCATATGATTGAATAGATGTGATATTACTACATAAGTTATATTAACCATATGAATTGAGTGATAAATTAAAACTTAATATATTATATATAGATAAATAGATTAATATATTATATAATTTGTAATAACTGATTTCAAAATTTCTCAATAACGACTAAGTGCGTTGGTTAGGAGACAGTTTAATAGCAACCGGTGGGATAAAATGAAAATGTTTTATTATTGACAATAACATACAATCCACGCACAAAAAGCATCAAGTTATACGATAGCTTTGTGAGAGAGTAAACGATCAAGTCGAGATCATAAGATAGAGATCTACTATAATACTACCGATCGAGTACCCAAGTCTAAAAAGAAAGACTTCTTCTTCTCCCACTTACTCGATCGTTTCTCGGATTTTCTAGTTCCTCCATCCTCTTCCTAAATCCATACAGACCCCACACCTCCTAGATTCTCACACTGAGAGAATACCAAGGTAGCCTTGTGGTAGTGTCGAGTTTCCATTCGAGGGCCGAGGATTCGAGTTTCCACCGTTGTGAAACGAGATATTCTAAGAGGCGTGTTGCATTCGTGTTGTTGAGCGCCTTGCTGAGTTTGATCGAGGAAATACTAGAAGAAAAAGGTTCTTCAAGGTATGTTTTACTCGATCCCCTTGTGTTTATTCTTAGTAAGCAGCGGTAATTTATTCTTGATGCATAATGTTAGCATTTTATGTTTTCTAAACACGCAGATTTGTAAAAAGATAAACATTTTCTATAGTCAATAAACTGATTATTGATTTTATAAATTGTATGCATAAAAGTCTAAATTCAATAAACTAAGACCCATGACTATTAACATGATAGTTTTTGAACTTTATGTGGAGACATAAAAGTGGATCAAGTTCGAGTAAATAGTCAAAATGATCTATAGTATATGAATAAGAATTGAGTGCCTTATTCTGGTAACACTATGGGATGCGGCCTACTCTGTAGTTATTACAAAGAGTTGTAAAGTGCTACTATTGAAATGATAAACATATCTCAGCATGATTGAAATAATAAACATATCTAAGCACGATTAAAAAATTGAGTTCTCCAAAAACTGATAAAATATCTCCATAAAAACTTCAACGGTCTGTTCAAAAAGATCAAGAGAAAATTTGCACAATCTACATCTTCGGAATGTTCCAGGTGCATTGCAATCCACTAAAGGGTCAATGCTCTGCGAAACGTGCGAAGGATTATCAGCCTTCATTGAGTTCTAATTGATCCAGTCTTCCCCTCTTCTAGCCTGATTTTATGCATGCAGTAAGATAGTCTGATGCCCGGATGATCAGCCAGTGTCCATCCATTGCTGCATGTTTTGTTGCAACATCTGCAAAAAGAAATATTCGTTAGGTTTGGAAAGTTTTGTGCTGAACATAATTTACAAGTAAAAAGAGAGTGTTTGATCATTCCAAGAAAGCAATTGGAGTTAAGGTGGTAAGGTAAAGGTTTCAGTTCTAAGTTCTGGTAGTTCTTCCAATGATGGACCGAATTCGCTTCATCTGCCGCTCACTCAGACTTGGCTGCTCGATGTTTCTTCATCGTTGTCTTCCAATGGCAAAGAACCTCACAAACTTGGGTCGCTCTTCTTCAGGCAACTCTATTTATTGTTTAAGTTGACATTCTTTCATTATCTGGGAACGTTTAATGCATTTAACACATTAAATTTCACTTCCTGATTGTCTACGTCGCTAAGCTAAATAAGGGTAGGCCAAGCGTCATCCATTAACAGAAGCGTGCACGAGAAAATCTAGAGATACACACGGTGGGGGCAGATTGTGTTGGATGGACACGCCATTTTTCTTGTGCACATTCTCAATTATACGTTCCCAGTGGTACAAAAAGGTCATGACCAAGGATGATTGGGTAAACATTCTCTGGGGTCCTGCTGATGCAAGTAATAATACAAAAAAGGAAGGGCAAATTAATGAAGATGAACTGCATACTGGGGATATTGAATTTCGGTCAACTTTTTGCAACTCCAGGAATAATCCCACTATAAATCTTTCCTTCATAATATTTGATCATCCTATTCAACGGAATTTGGAAGCGTTAACAGAAGTGGGTTTGCGTTTCACACCAAATTCCCAATTTCTGCAAGATTTGGAGAGTGTCATGAAAGGTTGAGTGCTTGCTCCAAGATCACGCACATCCATGTCCCACGATCCGCCTTTCGATTGGCACCGGACGTATTGAAGCTTCCCGAGTCTCTTATTTCTGGGTAATCTGTTGCTGACTACGCATTACACTCCTTTGCTTAGCTCAATTACTTTTTGTCTCGCAATGATTCGTCCTCTTCTCTGTGTCAAGAAAATAACCTTCAAGAATTTTGACGTAAGACTTATTATCAATACTCGGGATCATGTCTGTTTCTAAAAAGGATGCTTAACTAAACATAGTGATGAAATATCTAAATGTGCAAGTTGCCTCAGGTTTCCAAGAGAATGCACTTAGAATACTGTTCTACATTCTCGATTCTTCATCAAGTGGTCTACAGGAAATGGCTGCATTCATACTGAACCCAACAGGTTCTGCGCCGTACTCAGTAATGTGCTTGCGGTTACAAACTGGGCATTATGTTCAGGGCGTCCATTTTTACTTGCACGTCCAATGCTACCCGTTGGGACGTTCTGTGTTGAGCTTTTTTTGAAAGATTGCATCTTGATAGTATTCGCTGCTAAATAGTCTTTCTACAAGCGAGGTTTGCACAACTCGCAATCACCTGTCCACTATGAATGTTAGCTCCTTATTCGGTTGTTATTTCCTGGGGCTACCGATTCTTTAAATCCAACTGGCAATCTCTTGAGTTTTTCATGCTATCTATAAACTCATGGTATGGTCTAAACTATCGGCACTTATTCTGAAAATCGAATAAAAGTGTTTTATTGACATATGATCTGTCCTCATTTGCCTGACATACAAATCTCCAATATAACCTAAAAAGTCTCCTTGACTATGTGATGCATACTTGAATCTTTATGTGGAGACGAATAGAATGCCTATGGATCAGGTTCGGAGTAAATAAGCCAAAATGATCTATAGTATATGGGATAGGAGGGGTTGGGGGGATACCTTTAAATTACATGGTATAACTAGATTGGAAATCTTTGGGATATAGCACATGGCGGTAAAATTGTTAAAGAGAAAACCTACTGATAGTGTTGACAAACAGGGAGTTCTAGTATAAGGTGCTATGAAAAGAAAGTTCGGGCGACTTCTTAATTCTCTCTATTCGAGTATCATATAGGGATGAAGGGGTGTCCTTGCTGTAAAACGAGAGATTTATGTATCAAGATTCAGACCTATCGAACAATGAGTCATCTCTTACTTTATAATGTTGTTTACTATTTTTTCTAAACGACTATTTTCAAAAGCGATGACCTAGGTAACTTGAACCTTATCCTGAGCTAACTATGAACTCCTCTTTATCTGGGATTGCCCTTAGATTGAATAAGGTGAGGGTTGGCTCACACACACAGACACCAAAATGACTGTCAATTTCAGTCAAGAGGTAAAAGAGACTTGATAGACTGAGTTGGGACATAGGGTGCAAGAGGGCGTTTATTTTCACTCTTCTCATTCCTACCCGTACTCTTTAGCAGAGAATACTATGTCAGATTTGAGCGGAATATTATGTTCCTCCTTAAGTCACATGGATTTCTAATGCACTCTGAACATGGAGGGTGCGTGATTCGCATGGGATGCAGCTCATCGCTCTGGAGGTCCAAAGCCAAAGGAGAAAAAGTGGGTTCTTGTAACTTACTTTGGAAGATGACCCATTCTTTGACAGGACATGGGGGCTCGGTTTGGTGTAGGGATCTCATTTTTCTGCCCATTTTAAAAGTTTGTGAATATTTTCCATTTTCCAAAATCCAAAATTTATTTATAAATATATTTTTATTTCTAAAATATCAGCCTCAGTGTGGAGATTCTTTTTAATAGTAACTTCAAATTAAGGTTATATTTCAATATACATTTGAGGATTGTTTCGTGGAAGGGTTACTATGATAAATTTATTTGGATAAATTACCTTTAACAGGTTATTCAATTTAAATATTCTAATTATTGTAATATCTAATATAATAAATTAATTTTTGCATCCAAGGGATCGTCATACCTTCAATAAACTTGTTAGTAATTGGTGGTTATAACAATCATATTTAAGATTATTACTTAACATTCACAACTATTTTCGGTGTTTTATTATGATTCGAGTGGCGACATTAATTAAATATAACATTTCTTTACAAATAACAAATTCAGAACGAGGGGAGTTTAAAACCTATTGTGTTTACGTAGAAGTGCGACCATTAGTTGGAACGAATGGGGGTAGATTGGTCTCAATGAAATTAAGCCAAATTAATCTGGATCGTTTGGAACCCAATGATTTGTAGGTCCATGAGGGCTTCACCCATCCGACCTCTCGCTAATCTAGTCGCAAAAGAGGACAATGCGTGTGAGCGATTCGCGGTGCTAGAGCAAATAGATAGCTCTAGAGTAGCGTGATAAGTTAATTTTGAAATGTTCAAATTAAGGAATCAAAACGAAAATTGGAAGAAAAAATATATATTAACAATATGATTTAATATATTGGAAGCATGACATTTGTGCAAAAATTAATTTAATATTAGTATATTAAATTAATTAGAATTATTATTTAAATTGTTTTAAAATAATATATTAATTAAATTAATTAGAAAATTAATTTTGAAAATTAATTTTGTAAAATTAATAAATTATGATTTTAGTAAAATAAAATATTATTTTAAAATAAATTTTGGATTTTTGGAAAATGGAAAATATTATACAAACTTTAAAATGGGTTGTCAAGTTCATCTTCAAAGTAGTTTACAAGGAACCCACTTTCTCCTTTGCTTTACTCCAAGCATGAAGTGCATACCCATGCAGCACATCATTTTGCATGAATAATCGCAGAATATTGAAGAGATTGGAGTGAAGAAAGAGAAAAAGAAACCGACTGAATTTTTGATGAAAATTCGGATGAAGAAGGCGTTCTTCAATGGGTTCTATCAGTGAGTTTTCTCTATATTTCTTGATCCAACTTATTTTAAGTCCCACAACTCAATCTAGAGCACCAGAGAATAGTAGGGAAGATCTTATGGTTTGTCTACTCAAGGATTCAGAGGATTTTGCAACTGGAAATGGAGATTTCGTTGGTTCGGCCAAGGTATGTCATGAACCCCATTTATACTCTATTTTTAGCATGTTCTATTTTCAACCAAAATTAATGAACAAGAGTGCTTATGTTCCTGATTCTTCTGCTGTGTGATGGTGTCCATCCAACACCAATCTGCCCCACCTGTATCTCTAGATTTCTGATGGATGACGCTTGGCTTTTTTAGCAATGCGTCGTTCTGGGCGATATATTCCTTTAAGAGGTTTTTCAAAAACG
>NC_052355.1:4108596-4150921 GCF_009727055.1 Benincasa hispida
GCGCGACCCAATATGAACTGTCATTTCAAGAGGTAAGACTGGATAGATAGTTGGGGACATAGGGTGCAAGAGGGAATTCACCCCTACAAGCTTAAGGAAGTAGAGAGGTTGTTCCCTTAAGTGCCGATTCTAGGACTTGAACAAGGGATCCGCCCCTCCCATTTGGCATGAGAGGGACTCGGTTTGTGATGGATCATAAAACAATTGTTCATGTAGAGAATCAGTGGGGACTTAAGGAAACAAGAGGTAATTTCGGGGGTAAAACAGATATTTGACCCAGCCGTTATTGGCGAACAACCTGTGAAGGGTAACTTACTAATCATGGTTATATCGAGTGGACATAATATATCTCAACGAGAGGAGTTAACTATGGGGTTTAGTAGAAGTGACCCATTAGTTAAGCGAATGGGGTTTAGATTGGTCTAATGAAATTAGCCAATTAATCTTGGATCGTTGGAGCCATGATTTGTAGGTCCAATAGAGGTCCCCGTAACAGCGTCGGAAATAGATAGCTCTAGAGTAGCGTGATAAGTTAATTTTGAATATGTTCAAATTAGAATCAAAACGAAATTGGAAGAAATATATTTAAAAAATATGATTTAAATATATGAAGATGATTATGTGCCAAAAATTAATTTAATATTAGTATATTAAATTAATTAGAATTATTTAAATTGTTTTAAAATAATTATATTATTAAATTTATTAGAAAATTAATTTTGAAAATTAATTTTGTAAAATTAATAAATTATGATTTTTAGAAATAAAATATATTTTAAAATAAATTTGGATTTTTGGAAAATGGAAAAATTATACAAACTTTAAAATGGGTTTGTCAAGTTCATCTTCAAAGTAGTTTACAAGGAACCCACTTTCTCCTTTGCTTTACTCCAAGCAATGAGCTGCATCCCATGCAGCACATCTCTTTGCATGATAATCTGCAATATATTGAAGAGATTGGAGTGAAGAAAGAGAAAAAGAAACCGACTGAATTTTTGATGAAAAATTCGGATGAAGAAGGCGTTCTTCAATGGGTTCTATTCAGTGGTTCTCTATATTTTCTTTGATTCCAACTTATTTTAAGTCCCACAACTCAATCTAAGCCACAAGAGAATAGTAGGGAAGATCTTATGGTTTCTACTCAAGGATTCAGAGGATTTTGCAACTGGAAATGGAGATTTCGTTGGTTCGGCCAAGGTATGTTCATGAACCCCATTTATACTCTATTTTTAGCATGTTCTTTTTCAACCAAAATTAATGAACAAGAGTTGCTTATGTTCCTGATTCTTCTGCTGTGTGATGGTGTCCATCACACCACAATCTGCCCACCTGTATCTCTAGATTTCTGATGGATGACGCTTGGCTTTTTTAGCAATGCGTCGTTCTGGGCGATATATTCCTTTAAGAGGTTTTCAAAGCGAAGAACAATTGAACTCGATGCATGATTTCCTCTATTAAAGGATTGTTGGTGCGGCTGCGTGTAATGGTTGGAATCTAGGTGTGGTCCTTGCCCTTGCTGCTGATTTGCCCCTGGTTGGTGTTGCTCTTGTTGATTACCTGCCAAAGAAACTTGTATGGTTCCTACATCCAGGATTATAGGTGTTGAGAATGGGTTATTTTTAATAAAGCAACCGATTGCAGATTTTGGTGCAATTAAGTGTAGAAATGAGGATCTCCACAGCCCACAAAGCTAACCATGGGCTGTACAATTTCTACCTGATTTACCTTTTGCGGGTTTAATGCATTCCCCAATGACATATTCTTGCAAAGGTTTCTCATGTAGCCACTTGTGCAGAGAGCGTGACTGTTTGCCTTAAGAGTTTATAGAGTTAACATTTCTAAGTAATCGCCTCTCCTAATCTGCTCTTTGTGTCATAAAGTGTCATGCTACCCATTCCATATTATGCTTGGCTATTGCGTCTCAATATTTCCTTAGCTTTCATTATAAGATTTCTCCATGATACTAATGACAGCCAGAAGATCATAGTCATCTTAGGCCTTTTAACTTAGAAATTATGAAGGGTTGTTTAGGCAGAATATGCGTCGTCATGATAGGAATCTCCACAGAATTTAATGACTGCATTCGATCAGCATGTGCGAATCTCAGCTAACCCGTTATTTTTTTCCATTAATCTATGCGTTCAAAATGTTCTAAGTCTGGCAAGAAAATGAATGCAAACGCGAAAACGCACACCGCAATAGACGACTGGCACGTGGAGAAGCACTCCATCAAAACAGAAAATGCATCGATTCAATGCATGGATGTTGCGGAATTAGCCGTATGCGTCCATCGCATGGGAGTTGCACTCGTAATCGAATGCGGTTCACATGTAGAGTGCGGTATTAAGCGAATGCGGCTCATTGAATGATTGTGGTTGTGCGCCAATGCATTCTAATGGGGATTTCAAACCAAGGTAGGTGGAAATGAACACGAATCATACGCATCTACCTCAAGAAAATCCAAGCTGATTGTTGGTGACATTTCACCTAACCACGCCGTTGGTGGCAAGAGGTTCAAAAAGGAGAACACATACGAAACGTCAGACTCAGAGTAGCCAATTAAGTTGTCGGCAGCCAAAGCTCTATAGAATAGAAGCCGGTGAAACAAATTAAAAAGTAATTCGGAGATTTATCCTCAACCGGGGATTTTCCCGCGATCCAGACAAAACGCGTGAGAAGACGGCTGAGAAGTTCTTCAACCTCCTTCATCCATTCCGAGTGAGACCGTAGCCTTCGACCGACTAAGATCTCAAAGAGATCAGCTCCTACGCCCATCCATGGTACCACCGGCAACCTTGACGCAATCCGCTGGGAAGCAAATCTTTTGCTTCCAGCCAGTCAATTTCTTTTCTTTTCTTTTTCTATATTGTCTTGTATGACATTTTTGAATTAAGGAATTAATACAAATCTGTTTTCAATGAACTTCTCTGTTTCCTCAACTCATTCCATCTTCTTGCTAGCATCTTTATCTTTCATTGAAACAATTAGTGGGATTGCTTGGTATTGGATACTTATCCTGTGGATAGGATATGAACATGTAGCAAACCAACCGAACGAGGTGTGGCTTTGCAAAGATGTGTGAGAAAACCTTATTGTTAGTATAAGCTGCTGCAATACCCTATCTCTAAGCTAACACATTGCTTGTTTAATGAGTAAAAGTCAGCAAAAATCACTCCTACCGGAAGGTAAGTGGTTGGACGCATTAAGCAAGGTTTCGTTGTTCACTAGGATATAGCAACCTTGCATCAACAAGTCATGCAATGTCTTGTAGTATGTATGGTCTTCATTCGTCCCATGCTTAGGGATACCTTCGGAGGGTAGTCCCTAAGGACAGGATCTACGCTTGGGAAGGTTAAGGTCAGAATCTATTACTCGGGAAGAGTCAATTTAGAACAGATAATACAAAGATAGGCGCTTAGGAATGAGTAATATTGTTTAACCCATCACACTGCATCTAGAGATAGATACGATTGAAATGCGGTCAGCCTTGCTTTCATGCATTTGCATCATCGCATAGGAACAAGAGTGGACTTAGGAATAAGCTCTATGGACACTTTGGCATTCAACAAATGCGTCGCTATAGAAATTTAAGGAGCAGCCTCATTTCCATTGGAAAATGACTTGCCAGTGGTAATTTGTATCAATGATTGCATGATTGCGTTGACTATGGTTGCCTTGTGATCACTCTTAAGTTTTTGTCAATGAAAACATCTCTGCATTTTAATCCTATTATTCCACAACATTTATTTCATTCAAGGTTTGTCGCATCTCTACGCTTTCATCGCATATTCTCATTGCATTGTCTGATAGATAGGAGTAGAGTAGGATTAACATAGCAAATCCCCTCCATTCTTTTATTAAACTCGCCGCATGCACTCAACGCAAAACATATAGCTTACAAGTCATGTGTTCCATTACTCGAAAACTTGCGTTCAATGTTATACTGGCGTGAATGCAAGAAAACTTGTGGCAAGACTCTGGTCATACGCATACTTTCGTTACAGCATTTTTCAATTCCAACGCATGAACATCGACGCAAAATGATTAATCAAACACATATCTTAGAACATGCTTCACACACCAACATCCAAGGGAAGTTGGTGTCATAGTAAATTGACTTCGCCAATTTCCCACCATCAGATACCGCCACTGCAGCTGCGTCGGCTTCCATTAAGAGTGCTCTGTTTAATTCTGCCATAAAAAGGTCTCCAATCTGAATGTTAACGGTAATCCCGTGATTGGGGAAATTCTTGACTAAGTCCTTTAAAAGCACTCCCATGTGACTCAAGGTTTCAAATTCTTCTTGCTCGAATTCATTACTCTCTCCGCCTCCTTGCATTTACTGGTGGGTGGGAAACTATTTCTGCATGAATTTTCCACCAACTTTTCGTCCAGGTCGTGATCTCCCAGCTCCAAAGAACTCACCATTGCTTTGTGTCGTCACCAGAGATATGGAATAAAGGTAGCCTGATAGCTTCTAGAGTGATCCAAGGAATACAAACGAGTTGCACTCTCCAGGAAACGTTTCATGTGGGGGCGTGAGGGTCTTCTCACCCGAGCACACCAAATTGTCCAGCCGGTTTGGAGCATTTGTAACATCACAGATTTCATCATCAAATCTTTTCCCATCTGGTGTTGGATATATGAATCCCTGGTGGAGAAAGTCATACAACAATAGAGACACATACTCCCGCTGGGATGCGTACTAACTATTTTCCATTTATGATAGGATTTTTGCAACAGCTGGGCTAGCTTGTTGAGCTAAGTTAGATTTGATTGTTTGTCCGCCATTTGTTGTTGCCTGGTTTGCTATTGGAGCTTTATTTGTTGCTTAAAATCTACGACGACTGATTAGAACGATTTCCTTCGTCGGAAGGTTCTTTCAACTTCGGGGTCGTATACGAGTTCAGAAGTGCTTTCCCTAACTTCATAAACGTTTACAAGCTTTGGGCTTAGCTCATAAACTCCCTAGCTATAGTTTTTCTACAAAGATACAGCAGCAATTTCTCGTTAGTTATTGTTGCTGAATCGCCGACAACGACGCCAAAACTTGTTCGTTGAATTTGTGATGCGAGCTTAGGAGTGTAATTGTATGAAGTAATTGGAAAAATAAAGTATAACTGTGAATGATCGTTGATGCATTTGTGATGGTTAGTGATGTCAATCAGGATTCATGACACTTCCTCTATAGGCGTTTCCAAGTGTTTCCTAAACTGATCCAAGTAATAAATCCACTCCAGGTTCCTGGTAAGTCCAGGGTCAACTCAGGGATTTCAGATTCAAGCTAATGCAGAGCTTGTATTGCAATATTGTAGAGAATATTCCTTAGTAAATGCAAAAATAGTTATTTACACTAAGTTGTTGTGTGCGTGCAAAAGATACAAAAGGGTCAAGTAGAAAACAAGGGATCGTGTGAAAATGGAGTTTAGCGCAGGAGATATTGCGTCGTCTAAGTTTAGATGTAGCACGAACAGAATATGATGCGGATCGGAGAATGACTTTTTGCTATCTCCGTTATACGTTAGATTCTATTCGACACTTCTCATGTGATTTCATACAAATACCCCTATCTCTAGGATGTAATGGCATTAGTCACAGGATGCAATAAAACACCAGTGCGTCCTATCTCTAGATTACTACGCGTTTCTTAACTTAATGTTGGCTTTGCTTATTCCCTCGAATAAATTCAAATCTAAAGCGGCTTTACCAAGTGGGATTTATTGGCTAAGTGTTTAGAATTGGATTTGCATGAAGTTATAGATGCATCTGACTATAAAACAAGAAATAAACAGTGGCAAAGTGAAATAGATCAAATATGTGTAATTTATAAGAAATTGATTGTCTTTACAAAATCAATACTCAAGAGAATGACAAAACTTGATAAATTAGATGAAATGAAAGGATCAAGCCATAAGTACAAATCTCTTGTCATCTTTGGCTCAATTCTAAATCGTGTACAAACCACTTGGTAAGAAGAAAATGGAAGAAAGTTTCTCTCTCGAGCTCAGCTTTCTCCAATCCTTGTCGGCGATTGGGTGGTGGTTCTCTCCCTCTGTTGTGTTTCTTCTCGTCACACAGCAACAGCTCCTAACATCCTCAAAATTCATAATTATACAATGAGTAAAGATTTCTTCAATCTGGTGGCGATTTTCTTCTATTATAGAACGTACGGTCTTCCCCAAGCTTGATGATGAGGCAGCATTAAATTCCATACCCAACCTGGTCAGCCGCCTGACACTCAAATGCCTTTTCAGGAGCGCCAGCCTGCAGATCCATGCTTACAAGTGGTGTTATTTGACACAAACAGCCTAAACAATGAATCTTGGGCCTTGGGTTGAAGTTAATCCCTCTGACGCATGCCCATGCGTTTGACAATGCCTGCAACACTTAGAATCCTTGTGAATCCTGCAATATCAATGCGTTAGCATCGTAGTATTTTAGCAAATAAACATTCTTTGCAAATGAGTTTGATACTTGTTCGATGTAATTCCATTGCATTTCTCTAAAAATTGAATGAGATTTATCATTAAAGACCCTATTGTTTCAACTTTTGAGTCACAAATAACTTGTATTTCTACAAGTTATCAAAGAGTACCCTTCACACGTGTGCCCAAAGTCAATCATTTGATCTAAGAGGTTTTCAAGCGAAGAACATTGAACTCGATGCATGACTTCCTCTATTAAAGGATTGTTGGTGCGGCTGCTGTAATGGTTGGAATCTAGGTGGTGGTCCTTGCCTTTGCTGCTGATTTGCCCCTGGTTGGTGTTGCTCTTGTTGATTACCTGCCCAAGAGAAACTTGTATGGTTCCTACATCCAGGATTATAGGTGTTTGAGAATGGGTTATTTTTAATAAAGCATACCGATTGCAGATTTTGTGGGCAATTAGTGTAGAAATGAGGATCTCCACAGCCCACAAAGCTAACCATGGGCTGTACGAATGTTTCTACCTGATTTACCTTTTGCGGGTTTAATGCATTCCCCAATGACATATTCTGCAAAAGGTTTCTCATGGTAGCCACTTGTGCAGAGAGCGTGACTGTTGCGTTAGAGTTTATAGAGTTAACATTCTAAGATCGCCTCCTCCTATCTGCTCTTGTGTCATAAGTGTCATCTACCCATTCCATATTATGCTTGGCTATGCGGTCCAATATTTCCTTAGCTTCATTATAAGATTTGTCCATGATACTAATGACATGCAGAAATGCATGTCATCTTAGGCCTTTTACTTAGAATTATGAAGGTTGTTAGGCAGAATATGCGTCGATCATGATAGGAATTCACAAGAATATGATCTTGCATCGATCAGCATGTCGAATCTCAGCTAACCCGTTATTTTTCATTAATTATGCGTTCAATGTTCTATCTTTGTAGCTAATGCAGGAAATGAATGCAAACGCGAAAACCGGACCACCGCATAGACGACTGCATGCGGAGAAGCACTCCATCACAAAAGAAAATGCATCGATCAATGCATGGATGTTGCGGTAATTAGCCGTATGCGTCCATCGCATGGGAGTTGCACTCGTCAATCGAATGCGGTCATCATGTAGAGTTGCGGTATTAAGCGAATGCGGTCATTGAATGATTGTGGTTGTGCGCCAATGCATTCTATGGGATCAACGCAAGGTAGGTGGAATGAACACATCAACGCATCTACCTCAAGAAAATCCAAAGCTGATGTTGACATTTCACCTACCACGCCGTTGGTGGCAGAGGTTCAAAAAGGACGAACACACCGAACGTCAGACTCAGAGTAGTCCAATTAAGGTTGTCGGCAGCCAAGCTCTATAAATAGAAGCCGGTGAACAAAATTAAAAGTAATTCGGAGATTATCCCTCAACCGGGGATTTTCCCCGCGATCCAGACAAAACGCGTGAGAAGACGGCTGAGAGTTCTTCACCTCCTTCATCCATTCCGAGTGACGACCGGAGCCTTCGACCGGAGCTAGATCTCAAGAGAGTCAGCTCCTACGCCCATCCATGGTACCACCGGCAACCTTGACGCACATCCGCTGGGAGCAAAATCATTGCTTCATCCCCAGTCATTTCTTTGTTCTTTTCTTTATCTATATTGTATATCGGTATACATTTTTGAATTAAGCGAATTAATACAATCTGTTTTCAATGAAACTTCTCTGTTTCGCTTCAAGACCATCCATCTACCATCTTTCCATTGCTTAGGCATCTTCTAACTTTCATTGGAAACAATTAGTGGGATTGCTTGGGTATTGGGATACTTAGTCCCTGTGGAATAGGGATCAATGAAGCATGTAAGCATAACCCACCAAGAGGTGTGCCCGTTGAGCAAGAGTGTGGTGAGAAACCATTATTTGGTTAGTATGAAAGCTGCTGGGCAACGCCTTAATCTATATGGCTAACAAGCATTGCCTTGTTTAATGAGTAAAGTCAGCAACATCAACTGCATCCGGAAGGGTAAGTGGTTGAACCAGCCATTAAAGCAAGGTTTGCGTTAGTTCACTAGGGATTAGTAAGCAACCTTTGCATCAACCAAGTTCATGCAATTTGTTTGTGTTTGTTATTGTTTATAGGACTCGAGGGGGGTAGTCTAAGGACAGGATCTAGGCTTGGGGGTTAGTAGAATCTATTTGGGGAGAGTCAGAATTAGAACCAGATAATACAAGAGATAGGCGCTTAGGAATGACGTACTTACTAATTGTGTATATTAAACCCATCGACATGCATCCTAGAGATAAGATACGATTGAATGCGGTCCACTTGCTTTCATGCATTTTGCAATCATTCGCATAGGACAAGAGTAGAGACTTAGGAAATAAGCTCTATGGACACTTTGCATTCACACAATGCGTCCTAGAATTAGGAAGCAGCTCAATATTCCCATTGGAAAATGACTTGCCGTGTATGGTTGTAGCATGATTGCATGGATTGCGTTGACTATGGTTGCCCTTGTGATCACTCTTAAGTTTTGCAATGAAAACATCTCTGCATTTTATCTATTTTCCCACACATTTATTTCATGTCAAGGTTTGTCGCATCTCTACCTTTCATGCATATTCTCATTGCATTGTCTGATAGATAGGAGTAGGAGTAGGATTAACATAGCAACATCCCCTCCATTCTTTTATTCAAACCGCCGCATGCACATCAACGCAAACATATAGCTACAAGTCCATGTGTTCGGATTACTCGAGAAACTTGCGTTCATGTTATACTTGGCGTGAATGCAAGAAAACTTGTGGCAAGACTCATGGTCATCGCATACTTTCGTTAACGCATTTTCATTCCAACGCATGACCATCGACGCATGATTATCAACACATATCTTAGGAACATGCTTCACACACCACATCCAAGGGAAGTTGGTTGTCAAGTAAAATTGACTTCCAATTTCCCACCATCAGATACCGCCAGCTGCAGCTGCGTCGGCTGCCATTTAAGATGCTCTGTTTAATCTGCCATAAAAGGTCTCCATCTGGATGGTTAACGGTAATCCGTGATTGGGAAATTCTTGACTAGTCCTTTAAAGCACTCCCATGTGGCACTCAAGGTTTCAAATTCTTCTTGCTCGAAATTCATTATCTCTCTCCGCCTCCTTGCATTTATGGTGGGTGGGAAATATTTCTGCATGAATTTCTCCACCAACTTTTCCCAGGTCGTGATCTCCCCAGGCTCCAAAGAACTCACCCATTGCTTTGTGTCGTCACGCAGAGAATATGGGAATAAAGGTAGCCTGATAGCTTCTAGAGTGATCCCAGGAATCACAAACGAGTTGCACGTCTCCAGGAAACGTTTCATGTGGGCGTGAGGGTCTTCTCCCCGAGCACCACCAAATTGTCCAGCGGTTTGGAGCATTTGTAACATCACAGATTTCATCTCAAATCTTTTCCCATCTGGTGTTGGATATATGATCCCTGGTGAGAAATCATACAACATAGGAGACACATACTCCCGCATGGGATGCGTACTACTATTTTCCATTATGATAGGATTTTGCACAGCGTGGGCTAGCTGTTGAGCTAAGTTATGATTTGATTGTTTGTCCGCCATTTGTTGTTGCCTGGTTTGCTATCTGAGTAGTTGTTGCCTTAACCTACGACGACGATTAGAACGATTTCTTCGTCGGAAGGTTCTTTCAACTTCGGGGTCGTATACGAGTTCAGAAGTGCTTTCCCTACTCATAAACGTTTACAAGCTTTGGCTTAGCTCATAATACTCCCTCAGCTATAGTTTTTCTACAAAAGATACAAGCACAATTTCTCGTTAGTTTTGTTGCTGAATCCCCGACAACGACGCCAAAAACTTGTTCGTTGAATTTGTGATGCGAGCTTAGGAGTGTATTGTATGAAGTAATTGGAAAAATAAGTATAAATGTGAATGATGCGTTGATGCATTTGTGATGCGTTAGTGATGTGCAACAGGATTCATGACACTTCTCTATAGGCGTTCAAGTGTTCCTAAATCTGATCCAAGTATAAATCCAACTCAGGTTCCTGGTAAGTCCAGGGTCGAACTCAGGGATTCAGATTCAAGCTAATGCAGAGCTTGTATTGCAACTATTGTAGAAATATCCTAAGTAAATGCAAAAATGAGTTATTTACACTAAGTTGTTGTGTGCGTGCAAGAAGATACAAAAGGGTCAAGTAGAAAACAAGGGATCGTGTGAAAATGGAGTTTAGCGCAGGAGATATGCGTCGATCTAAGTTAGATGTACACGAACAAGAATATGATGCGGATGAGATGACTTGCTTATCTCCGTTTATGCGTTAGACTTCTATTCGACACTTCTCAATGTGAATTTCATACAATACCCTATCTCTAGGATGTATGCATTAGTCACAGGATGCAATAAAACACCAGTGCGTCTATCTCTAGATGTACTAAGCGTTTCTAACTTAATGTTGGCTTGCTTATTCTCTCGAATAATTCAATCTAAAGCGGCTTTTACCAAGTGATTTAGTTGGCTTAAGTGTTTAGAATTGGATTTTGCATGAAGTTATAGATGCATCTGACATAAAACAAGAAATAAACAGTGGCAAAGTGAAATAGATCAAATATGTGAATTTATAAAGAAATTGATTGTCTTTACAAAATCAATACTCAAAGATGACAAAACTGATAAATTAGATGAAATGAAAGGAGTCAAGCCATAGAGTACAATCTCTTGTCATCTTTGGCTCAATTCTAATTCGTGTACAACCACTTGTAGAAGAAATGGAAGAAAGTTCTCTCTCGAGCTCAGCTTTCTCCAATCCTTGGTCGGCGATGGTGGTGGTTCTCTTCCCTCTTGTGTTCTTCTCGTCACCACAGCACAGCTCTAACATCTCAAAATTTCATAATTATACAATGAGTTAAAAGATCTCTTCATCTGGTGGGATTTCTTCTATTTATAGACGTCGGTCTTCTCCAACTTGATGATGAGGCAGCATTAAATTCCATACCCTGGTCAGCCGCCTGACACTCAAATGCTTTTCAGATGCCGCCAGCTGCAGATGCCCATGCTTACAAGTGGTGATTTGACACAAACAGCCTAAATCAATGAATCTTCCTTGGGTTGAATCCCTCTGACGCATGCCCATGCGTTTGACATTGCCTGCAACACTTAGAATCCTTGTTGAAATCCTGCAATATCATGCGTTAGCGTCGTAGTATTTTAGCAATAAACATTCTTTTGCATGAGTTTGATACTGTTCGAGTAATTCCATGCATTTTCTCTAAAAATGATGAGATTTTATCATTAAAGACCCTAATTGTTCCAACTTTTGAGTCACAATAACTTGTATTTCTACAAGTTATCAAGAGTCCCTTCACGTGTGCCCAAAGTCAATCATTTGATCTTTGCTAATGCCTTCAACAATTTATCTTTTCGCTAATTAAGTCTCAATCTTCCATTTCAGTAGTTCTAGCAACCATTGTTACCAACAACTCCATTTTAGATTATATCTTCTTAACTTTTTATTTCGGAAAAGATTCTCATGCTAAAGTTGAGCTTTATGACCAACGTCTTATGCAATTTCTCCCACCAACACCTAATAAGGTCCAAAGTTTCAAATAATAACTGTTGGGGTTGGTGTCCTAATTCTCCTGGTAGTTTCGTAGTTCTTAAACACTTTATAAACATATTGTTATTAATAAAATAAGTGTTATTTTATAAGCATTTACTGAATCCAATAAACTAAGATCCGTGGTTATTTTATGTAACTTAAGGATGTATGTGAGACATACAAGTGGATCATGCTTTAAGTAATAACCTAAATGGTCTGTAGTATAAGGATAAAGGAGGAATACCTTATCCTAGTGACACTACGGATACAACCCGCTTTGTAGATATTACAACTTTTGTAAAGTGCTACAAATGGTTTAATCCTGACCATTCATGTGGAGACATGCGAGAGGAGATATCCTATACAAATAGTTTGTGTAAGACTGGACCACGAGATGATTAGTCTCTCTATATAATGCCGTTGATAATTGAGACTTACATCTCACTAGGATGACCATAGATGACATGATCTTAATCCTGATGAGTTGGGAACTCCTGCTCATGAGGGCAGTTCTTTGATTTGTATGGGTAAGAGTGGCTAGATTGCCAACTCAACAAGCCTACGATTTTGTGGATTTGTCTAATTGGGGAGTTGGGAACTCACTCCTTCTCCAAAGCAGGGGTAAGTAGAAAAATTACTCCCTTAAGGATTGATTTCGGGTCTTGAACATAGTGGCCACACCCTCTCTTGGGAAGAGAGGACTCAGTCATAGTCGAACTGTGACTTATTGTTCATTAGAGGAATCAGTGGAACTTAAGGAGTTAGATTTAATTACAGGGGCAAAATGGTATGGCCTAGCTATACTTTCGAGCGATTTGTGAAGGGTCATCGCACTATTGACTGGTTATATCCAATGGACACAAAAATATATCTGTAGTGCAAAGAGTGCAACAGTCGGTCTTTAGTTGAGAGACCAACAATTAACGAATGGTAGATCTCGTGATTAAAGAGTTTAGTCAGTTATTCACATATCGTTATGTTGGGAATGTCCTAGAACTCGCAGTTCGTGTTAAACATTCTATTTATCAATAATAATGACTTTTTGATTTTGCATCTTATTATGAAAATCTAATAAACGTATCCTTGGCTATAGTCTGAATACTGTAACTTTATGTAGTGATATAAACAAGATCAAGTTGACAGTATATAGCCTAAATGGTCTGATAAGTATATGGATGAAATTGGGTATCTCATCCTGGTAACACTATTGGATGCGGCCCACTCTGTAGTTGTTACAAGAAGTTTTAAAGTGCTACAAACGATGTGATCCATAAATCGTTCATACTGAGACATGTGAGTGGGGGCATCTTATGCAATGAGTTTGCATATAGACTGGACCACGAAAATAGTCACTTTTCTTTATAACGACCGTTTACTATTAAAACTGACTGTTTCATTTATTAAACCTAGGTTAACTCGATCTTAATCTTAAACTAGCTATGAAATCCTTTTTGTTCGAGATTATCCTTTGATTTGCAAATGGTGAGAGTAGTCCAAATACATTACTCAATAGGCTTCCCATTTTAGGGATAAGACCGGATGAATAGCTGGGGACATAGCTTTGCAAGATCGAATTCACTCATACCTTATTTAAGGTTAGTAGATAGGTTGTTCTCTTAAGTACTGATTCCAAGTCTTCAACAATCGGGGCCCTACCTTCTCATGATAGAGAAAGGATTTGATTTATAGAGATTATGAATCAGAATTGTTCATTAGAGGGTCAGTAGGAACTTAAGAAACAAGATGTATTCACAGGGGTAAAACGGTAATTTTGACCTAACTGTGATTATGAATAACCTGTGAAGGATTGACTTATTGATTATGGTTATAAAGTATACATAATATATCTACAGTGAGGGGAGTTCAACTATGGGCTATAGTGGAGTGTCCCATTAGTTAACGAATGGGGGTTAGATTGAACTAATGAGTTTAGTCGATTAGTCTCGAATCGTTGGAGCCGATGATCTATAGGTTCGTGAGGTCCCCCTACTAGCTCGTAAATGGTTAAGTTTCAGAGTAGCTTGAGAAATTAATTTGAAACGCTCAAATTAAACGAAATAAGAGAATATATATTTAAATATGATTTAAATATATGAAGATGATTATTGTGCAAAAATTAATTTAATATTTAATATTAAATTAATTAACATTTTAAATTAATTTTAGAAAATGATTTTTCAGTTGTTAAAATTAAAATTGAATTTTGAAATCAAATTTTGGTTTTAAAACAAAATTGGGAAAAATCATTTTGCATGCATCAACGTGAAAATTTTGATTTTCCAATATCATCTTTTTCATGCTCACACAAAGCCCACTTCCTCCTCTTTATTAAAGCTCCAAGTATGAGCTGCAAGCCATGCATATCTCTTCTTTGCATGTTCATCTGCAATAAATAAAGAAGATTGGAGTGAGTTTAAGGCATGCATAACACATAAATTTTGAGAAAAAATTTCAGTGAGAAGAAAGAGTTCTTCAAAGTGAGCTGCTGTGAGTATTTCTCTGTTCTTCATCATTTCAAGCTGTTCTTGAGTCCGACAACTCGGTCTAAAGCTTCAAGAGGATAGTGGAGAAGATCTTAAGGTGGTTCACGGTGATCTTTGGTGAAGACTGTTGCTGATTGATCAAGTTCTTGAAGAGTTCTTCAAAGGTATGATCTTAAAACCATCTTTTTAGAAGAGCATGTTTTAGTTTCTGCCAAAATTAGTGAATTTGAATGCTTATGGATCCTTGATACTTCCGCTGCATGTTATCTAACTCTTACACGTTGGAGTTTCAAGCTACAGGTCCATAAGGTCCTTTTGGTAGCTCAATGGGTTTAAGTTGAGAATTAGATTTTGGGTTAGTTTGAAGTGTGAATTAACAAGAGGAAATTTAATTATATGTGATATAATTGATGTGATATATTAGATACATTAATTGGAGAAATTAATATAAATACAATTTATATTAAATACCATAACATTGTTGGGATTAGTGTCCTAATTCTCTCGAGTCTTGTAGTTTGTAAACTTTGTACATATTGTTATAAATAAAATAAGAGTTATTTTATTTGCATTTACTCATATCCAATAAACAAAGATCCATGGTTATTGTATGTAAACTTAAGCATGTATATGAGATATACAAGTAGATCATGCTTTTAGTAATAACCTAAAAGGTCTGTAGTATACGGATTAAGGACGGATACCCTATCCTGGTGACACTACGAATATGGTTTGCTTTGTAGAGGTTTACAAGTGTTGTGAACTACTACAAATGGTCTGATCCTGACCATTCATGTGGAGACATGCAAGAGGGGGTGTCCTATACAAAGAGTTTGTATAAGACCAGACCATGAGATTATTCGTCTCTTTATATAACACCGTTGATACTTGAGACTTACATCTCACTATAATGACCATAGGTAACATGACTTTAATCCTGAGTGTTTTGGGAATTCTTGCCTATGAGGGCGGACCTTTGATTAGTATTGGTGTGAGTGGCCAGATTGCCAACTTGACAAGCCTACCTTTTTGAAGATTTGTCTAATTGGGGAGTTGGGAACTCAGTTACACAACCAAAGTAGGGATAAGTAGATAGATTGCTCCCTTAAGAGCTGATTCCGGGTCTTGAACATAGTGGCCACATCCTCTCTTTGGAAGAGATGACCCAATCATAGTAGGACTATAACTTATTGTTCATTAGAGGAATCAGTGGTACATAAGGAGTTAGATGTAACTATAGGGGCAAAATGGTAAATTGGTCCAGCTGTACTTACGAGTGATCTATGAAGGGTTATCACACTTTTGATTGGTTTATATAGACACAAAAAAATATCTATAGTGAGGAGAATGCAGCTGTCGGTCTTTAGTGGAGTGCCCGATAGTTAACGGATGGTGGATCACGTGATAAAGAGTTTAGTCAGTTATTCACCTACCTTGGAGCTTTAAGCTACAAGTCCATAAGGTCCCCTTGGTAGCTTAATGGATTCAAGTTGAGAATCAGTTCTTGGGGTTAGTTTGAAGTGTTCAAATTGACAAGAGAAAATTCAATTATATATGATAGAATTAGTGTGATGTATTAGATACATCAAATGGAGGATCAATGTAAATATGATTTACATTAAGTACCATAAAATAGAAAAAGAATTATGTTTTGTATGTTTCATGAGATGAAATATTATAACTATAGGTTATAAATATAATATGGTAAGTTGGTTATCATATTTATTTATAATATATTGATTATGTGATAATTAAATCTTTTTCTCTAATAACCAATTGAGTGGGAGGTTATTGGTGGTTTTATGGTAACCATGAGATAAAAGAAAAAATGTTTTCCTAAATTGAGGAAGTTGCTACTTTCGGAAAGTTTCTCACGGAAAAGCTATCAAGTGAAAGTGTTTCACTAAGCGATAACTAACAGAGACTAAACGATTGTGCACCTTTGACTATACAATAGCTCATCAGCTGATCATAGCTACACAATTGCATGGCTAAGTCTATACGATAGGCTGCCATTTACTAAACGATCGAGCACATCGTCTATACGATAGAATCTCCCACTTGCTCGATAGACAACTTACCATCTCTCAATTGCTCGATCGCTTTTAGTTCTAATTTCCTTTATAACACTTATAAATGGAACAATTGAAACCACAATGCAAAGCTAACACATGCAAGGCATGCATAACGATTATAAACAACCTAAGTGTCATGCTCAATGCATTGTTCATTCATTGCTACTTCTTTTATATAACGCTTATACAAAATAGCAATGAAATGAGCATAACATGCTTCCATTCACCCTTAGACTACAACACTTATAATAAAAGTATGATGCATGATAATGCTCACATCATGCAAAATATAACTCTCATATTTCATGATGCATGCGTATGCTTTCATGTAATTTCTTCATGCTAGATTATAACATTTATAATACATGATGCATGAACAATTGCACAACCTAAAGTGGGTTTTTAAACTATATGTCAAACACTTTGCCATATAAACACTATACATCACATGTATAATAAACAAATGTTGATGAACTGGGTAAAATTGCCTCAAATCCACAAAAATTAAAGCTAACTATTACAAAAACAATGAGTTTCCAGTTCAAACAGGCGAACTGGGTCTTGAACCATCCGGGCGAAGGAATGCATCACCAACCATCGTGCACTAAACTCCCCACGATCGTCTACACGAAAGAACAAACAATTTGCTCCATCGTTTACCAACGCTCCCAGAGCTAAACGATCGTTTAGCAACGATCGTGTATCTTTTACTAATAAATGAAGGTGTGCGATTGTCTAGCACGCTCCGCACAATGCAAGGGCTTATCAAGGGGCCGAGAATTAGGACGCAATCCCATGTTCTTCTGATAGAGGTCCATATACTCTCCACCACGATCAGATCGTAGTGTTTTTATCTTCTTACCTAATAAGTTTTCAACTTCAGCCTTATACTCCTTGAACTTGTCAAGGGCTTCAGACTTACATTGCATTATGTAGAGATACTCGAATCTTGAATAATCATCTATGAAAGAGATGAAATACTAATACCCACCTCGAGCTCTAACATTTATCAGACCACGGAGATCTTAATGTACAAGCTCAAAGGCTTCCTTGGCTTTGTAACCTTTTCCAGTAAAAGGTCATTTGGTCATCTTGCCTTCGAGGTATGATTCACACACCGGCAAAGAGTTTTCTTCTAAACTCTTTAGAAGTCCACTTTTCACCAACTTCTCAATCCTATTGATGTTGATGTGACCTAACCTTAGATGCCAAAGATGGGCATTTTCCTTAGGCGAAAACTTTGGTTTTTTAGCTGTTGTTGCCGTACTGAACATCTCAGTGTTAAATAAGGCTTTTATGACTAACGGTCATAGTACATATAAGTTAGTTTCCATTGAACCATAACCAATCTCCATTCCATTCTTGAAAATAAACACTTTATTCTAAGAAAAGGAGACGGTGTACGCTTGTTCAATGAGACAAGAAACCATTATTAAGTTCCTCTTATTATGAGGAACTACGAAAACATTATCCAGTAACAGATAATGTTTCTTGTCAACAAATAACTTTAGTCTGCCTATAACAACAGCTGAAACAACCTCACTAGTGCCGACTCTAAGAGTCATCTCTCCCTGTGGCAATGTTTGCTAGGAACTGAATCCTTGGTAAGAGGAACTAACATGGTTGGTAGCACCCGAATCTAAGATCCAGCTAGAATCATCATTCTCTAACAAACACGTCTCCAAGACTAATAAATCAAATTTATTGTCTTTCCTCCTCTTTTGGAGAGTAGTGGGATCAGCGTTAGAACAATTGATACTACTGGTTTTGTCATCCATCCCTTTGTGCTCGACAAGTAAGAATTGACATTCAAACAAATCTTGCAACGAATCCAAGATCTCGCGTGCAATGAGCATGTTTTGAACCCTTTTGACCAAAACATCAGGTATGTTAGCCAAAATGTAAAGTCTGACCAATGAATTAGCCTTCATCCACACCTTATATGCATTACTAACACTTTGGGGTGAATCAAGGGTCGAGACTTGAGAACACTCCTTAACCATGACAAATTCAAGGTCGTTTGCCACGAAATGTGTTTTACACGATTCTTTCCACTGTATGAAATCGGTCATATTAAAAGCACTAAATGGAAATACTAAGGAGTTTCTGAAAAGAAAAACACATTGACCTACATTAGGTTTTAAGCAAATACCTATTGTAAAACAAACAACATCCAATAAGGTTTTAGCAAAACTAATATGAATCCTGTGTGACATCTAGTTTCGCAATGACGCTTTAAAGGTTAAGGACAAAATCCACTGAAGGGAGGTCAATTATCCCTCCTCTGAATTGAGAAGTTCTTAACCAGTTATTAATACCAGAACAACTCTTGTTCCTATAACGACCAGCCATCATTGATTTGGTCAAGAGATCATTAACTTACTTAATAATCTCCCGTAACTGTGACCTGCCATTTTAGGCCCTAGAGATCCATCCTAAGCAGCCAATCTGAAGGGAGAAAATCCGATTGAGGCATAACCTAAAGCAACCCTATCCATTTATGGAGTTCATCTTGATCTTGACCAACTTCACAAAACCCATCTAAAGGGGGACGCTCCATGGCGCCACGAGGAAGTAAAAAAAGATTTCACCGTGTGAACCAATGACAGAGACCAAAGGACGTGTTGACACAAACCCTTCACCCATTTACTATAAACACTCTCTCCGTCCACCTTGATATTGACTCATGCAAACACTATCTAAAGGGGGATGCTCCAAGGGCATCACGAGGCCCAGCATGAATCTCACGGTGTGAACATATGGAGAGAAACGTGAGTGGAATCATAGACATATTAGATACATCTCTTCCTCACACTGAGTATTTTATAACCTAGGGTTTAGTTTACATAGAAAAAACACGGCTAAGGATTTTAACTAAGTGACTTTTAGGATTGCCCAAAAGTAACTTTTACCTTTGATAGTTAAACAACTTTTGCTCATCATCCATTAAACTCTTTAACGAAGTCTTTGACCAATTGTCGTATGCTTGTAGAAAATCTATCTAATTCACCTTTCCAAGTAGGTTCCCAGGTAGGGGTGTTCGGTTTTCGTCAGCTTAAGAACCCCAGCCTAGACAGAACCTGCCTTAGACAAAAGGTCCCTTATAGATAGATTTAAAACAAATATAATCTTTTATGCCAATCAATTTAATCCTATTAAACTGATTTTAAAAGATTAATCTAGGTTACTAAACTCTTTAGAACCATTTGAACTTAGGTCTATCTCGATCCAATTTTATAACCCTTTTAAAAAACTTGAGTTCACCCTAAATTCGCATGCAACTCTTTCTTATTGATTTTAGTTCTAATTTCCTTGAACAACCAAAACACAATGCAAAGCTAACACATGCAAGGCATGTATAACGATTATAAACAGCCTAAGTGTCATGCTCAATGCATTGTTCATTCATTGCTACTTCTTTTATATAACGCTTATATAAAACAACAATGAAACAAGCAAAACATGCTTCCATTCACCCTTAGACTACAACACTTATAATAAAAGGATGATGCATGATAATGCTCAGATCATGCAAAATATAACTCTCATATTTCATGATGCATGCACATGCTTTCATGTAATTTTTTCATGCTAGATTATAACATTTATAATACATGATGCATGAATAATTGCACAACCTAAGGTGGGTTTTTAAACTATATGTCAAACACTTTGCCATATAAACACTATACATCACATGTATAATAAACAAATGTTAATGAACTGGGTAAATTTGCCTCCAATTCACAAAAATTAAAGCTAACTATTACAAAACAAGGAGTCTCCGGTTCAAACAGGCGAATCAGGACTTGAAGTGTACAGGTGAAAGAACGCGCCAACCATCGTGCACTAAACTCCCTGCGATCGTCTACATGAAAGAACAACAATTTGCTCCATCGTTTACCAATGCTCCCAGAGCTAAACGATTGTTTAGCAATGATCGTGTACCTTTTACTAAGCGATGAAGGTGTGCAATTGTCTAGCATGCTCCGCACAACGCAAACCTTACACGATCGTCTAAATGACTATGATGCGGCAAAGGACCATCGCCTAAACGATCATTTAATGAGCGCCTTCCTATCGTATACCGCGTGATCGTGTAGGTAGTAACTAAGCAATGAAGCAAGTTAACCACACGATTGTCTAGCGCATGCCTTTTACTAAACGATAAGCATCATATGTTCCCACTACGATCGTCTACCTCTAATGACTACGCGATCGAACAACCAATGCTATGCGATAGAGTAAATGATTTACCCCATCGTTTAGTAAATACTACAAGATCGTATAGAAAAATCTACACAATCACTTAGATAAATCCCAACGACCGTTTACCCTAGGCTAGATGATATGACCAACTCTTGGTCTTCTTCCTCGCTGAGAACCACATCTCCATGCTTTGAAACTTCATCATGAATGACTCAACTAACTCAAACTCTTTGAATTACAGACTCGATTGCAAATGAATTATGCCCAAAAATACAGGGGCCCTTACAAATCAACACTTTATAATTGAAGAAAGCTTTAACCAAAGGCTATCAAACTCAAAAACATTCATCAACACCACCCAAAAATGCACTTAACAATTAAATACAAATGTAGAAAACCCACCAAAACTGTAAAAGAAGTTCAAAACAAAATTGAAATTTGGAATATCAGAACAACCTAGCTCTAATACCAATTGAAGAAAATCAAACACTAGAATTTCCATGAGCAGCAAAATGATCTTTCCAAATTTCAATCGTATATGAACATTACATTTATAATCACAAATGGAAACAAACGGTTTTGCGGAATACAGAAATTACAGCATGCTTTACTATAGATCAAGGACAAGAAATAACAAACCTTTGCAAACTCATCTTCAAGTTCCTTGATCACGAACGCTCGACCATAGCAACACAACAACACACAAATGTTCGTCAAACAAGACCGTTACATTGCATGAACACCACGCACTCGAATTAAGCGATCGCCAAGGTGACAAACACCATGAACTCTACGAATGGCCTCCAAATAACCTCGACAGTGTCGAGTTGAGTATGACACCACCAAGAAGGTTACCTTGGTATTCTCGGTGTGAGAATCCAGAGGGTGGGCTCTGTGTGGACTTGGTTTGAGGCAAAAAACGGGAGAAACCACAATCATGTAAACGATTGAGCAAGTGGGAGATGGAACAACCTATCGTATAGGTCGATGCCCAATCGTTTAGGAAAAGCTATGTGATCGTTAGCAAAAGCTATGCGATCGTTTGGCTCGTTGCTTAACTTAGTGTCTATCACCTAAGAACACTCCATGATCGTTTAGCTAACTCCAAGATGTCGCTTAGTAAATCTAATTTAATTGACAACTATCTCCGTGAGAATTTTTCGAGAGTGGAAATCTTAAAAAACAATTTCTTTTTCCTTACTACAATTAGGAAAACATTTTTTCTTTTATCTCACGGTTACCATGAAACCACCAATAACCTCCCACTCAAGTGGTTATTAGAGAAAAAGAGATAATTATCCAATAATTAATATTATTATAAATATAAATGATAACTAACTTACCATAATATATTGATAACCTATAGTTTTAATATTTCATCTCATGAAACATATAAACTATAGCTCTTCTTCTATTACATGGAACTTAATGTAAATCTCATTTACATTAATCCTCCACTTGATGTATCTCATACACAATACTGATCATATCGTATTTAATCGAATTACCCCTTGTCAATTTGAACATTTCAAATCAACACCAAGAACTGATCCTTAACTTGAATCCATTAAGCTACCAAAGGAATTTATGGACTTGTAGCTTGAAGCTCCAACGGTACGTGAATAACTTACTAAAATCTTTAGTCATGGGATCCACCATCCGTTAACTGCAAGGCACTCCACTAAAGACCGACAGCTGAACTCTTCTTACCACAGATATATTATGTGTCCATCTTAACCAACTAGTAGTGCGACAACCCTTCATAGATCGCTCATAAGTATAGCCCGACCAATAACCGTTATGCCCCTGTAGTTACATCTAACTCCTTAAGTACCACTGAATCCTCTAATGAACATAAGTCATAGTCGTACTATGACTGAGTCCTCTCTTCCAAAGAGAAGCCATGGCCACTATGTTTAAGCCCTGAAATCAGCCCTTAAGGGAGCAATCTATCTACTTACCCCTACTTCGGGGAAGGAGTGAATTCCATCTTGTGTATTGAGTTCCCAACTCCCAAATCAGTCAAGTCCCCAAAAAGGTCGCCATGTTGAGTTGACAATCTGGCCACTCTCACCCATACTAATCAAAGGACTTCCTTTGAAGGAAGGAGTTCCTAAAACACTTAGGATTGAGGTCATGTCACATGGTCGTTTAGGTGAGATGTAAGTCTCCAGTATAACCGGCGTTATATATAGAGTCTAGTCATCTCGTGGTCTGTTCTTATACAAACTCTTCCTATAGGACACCCCCGCTCGCATGTCTCCACATGAATGGTCAAGATCTACAATCTATAGTAGTTTACAATACTTGCAAACCTCTACAAAGCAGTCGTACCTGTAGTGTCACCAAGATCAAGTATCCCACCTTAATCCTTATACTATATACCTATTTAGGTTATCACTTAAGGAATGGTCCACTTGTTTATCACATATACATGCTTAAGTTTACATAAGATAACCATGGAGCTTTGTTTATTGGATATGAGTAAATGCCAGAATGAAATAAGAGTTATTTTATTCATAAAAAAATGTGTATAATTACAAACAATAAGACTCCAGGAGAATTAGGACACCAATCCCAACATGTGAATCTTGCCTTGAAGGCAAGATGACTAAATGACCTTTTACTGGAAAAGGTTACAGAGTCAAGGAAGACTTGGAGTTTATACATTCAAACTTCTATGGTCAGATGAGTGTTAGAGCTCGAGGTGGGTATGAATATTTCATCTCTTTCATAGATGATTATTCAAGGTACAGGTATCTATACCTAATTCAATGTAAGTTTGAAGCTCTTGATAAGTTCAAGGAGTATAAGGCTGAAGTTGAAAACTTGTTAGGTAAAAAGATAAAAACACTACGATCTGATCTTGGTGGAGAGTATATGGACCTCGAATTCTAGAACTATATGATAGAGCATGGAATTACGTCTCAACTCTCGGCCCCAGGTACACCTCAGCAGAATGGTGTATCAGAAAGGAGAAATAGAACCCTGTTGGACATGGTTTGGTCTATATGATGAGTTATGCTCATCTTTCAAACTCGTTTTAGAGTTTTGTAGTGGAGACTGCATGTTACATTTTGAACGGTGTTCCCTCGAAAAGTGTTTCTGAAACACCTTTTGAGTTGTGGAGAGGTCGTAAAGGTAGTTTACACCACTTCAGGATTTGGGGATGTCCGACCCATGTGCTTGTGGCTAACCCAAAGAAGTTCGAACCGTGTTTGAAAGTTTTCCTCTTTGTAGGCTATCTTAGGGAAACGAGGGGTGGATACTTCTATGATCTAAGTGAACAAAGTGTTTGTGTCAACAAATGCTACCTTCTTGGAAGAAGACCACATCGGGGATTATAAACGATGAGGTAAGCTTGTTTTACATGAGATTTCTAGTGAGACTACTAAGGGTTCAACAGAATGATAGATCAACAAGAATTGTTGATGTCGGTACATCTAATCAACCATCGCAAGAGTTTTTGATGTCTGTGCAGACCTTTAAAGCTAGACTCATGGCAAAGGGTTATACCCAGGTCGAGGGAGTGAAATATGAGGAAACTTTCTCACTTGTTGTCATGTTGAAGTCTATCAGGATACTCTTATCCATAGCCACATTTTATGATTATGAGATATGGAAAATGGATGTCAAGACTTCCTTTCTCAATGGTAATCTTGAGGAGACCATCTATATGGCTCAACCAGAGGGGTTTATTGTTCCAGATCAAGAGCAAAGAGTTTGCAAGCTTAATAGGTCCATTTATGGGCTAAAACAAGCGTCTAGATCGTGGAACATTAGATTTGACAGTGCGATCTAATCATTTGGCTTTGATAAGAATGTTGATGAGCTTTGTGTTTACAAGAAAATCATCAATAGCTTAGTAGCTTTCCTAGTACTGTATGTGGATGATATCCTACTCATTGGGAATGATATAGGTTTTTTGACTGACATTTAAAAGTGGCTAGCCGCCCAATTCCAAATGAAAGATTTGGGAGAAGCGCGGTATGTTCTAGGGATCTAATAATTTGGGATCGTAAGAACAAGAGGTTAGCCTTGTCTCAGGCATCGTACATTGATTAAATGTTGATCAGGTACAGGATGCAGGATTCCAAGAGGGGTTTATTACTCTTCAGGCATGGAATTTTTTTATCTAAAGATCAATGTCCTAAGACACCTTAGGAGGTTGAGGAGATGAGACGGATTTCCTATGCTTCGGTTGTTGGAAGCTTAATCTATGCAATGTTATGTACTGGACTTGAAATTTGCTATTCAGTAGGGATTGTCAGTCGTTATTAGTCCAATCCAAGATTAGATCACTGGAAGGCGGTCAAAACGATCCTCAAGTATCTTCAGAGAATGAAGAACTACATGCTCGTGTTTGGAGACAAGGTTTTGATTCTTATAGGATACACAGGCTCTAGCTTTCAGACTGGTAGAGATTCTAAAAAATCAACATCAGGGTCAGTGTTCACTCTGAATGAAGGGGTTGTAGTTTGGCGAAGCATCAAGCAAGGATGCATCACGGACTCCACTATGGAAGTCGAATACGTAGCTGCTTGTGAAGCTGCTAAGAAGGTTGTTTTGCTTAGGAAGTTCCTCATAGATTTGGAAGTTGTTCCAAATATGTCTTTCTCGATCACTCTCTATTGTGATAACAGTGGGGTTGTGGAAAATCCAAAGGAACCTTGAAGTCATCGTAGAGCAAGCATATAGAATGGAAATATCATTTGATTAGGGAGATTGTGCATCGTGGTTATGTGATAGTCACGAAGATTGTGTCGAAGCACAACGTTGCTGATCCGTTTACAAAGGCTCTCACGGCTAAAGTGTTCGAGGGTCATCTGAAGAGTCTAGGTCTACGTGACATACGACATCTTATCTAGGGCTAATGGGAGACAATATTGGGGTATAGATGAATTAGCCATCAAAGACTTGATGACTAAAATTAGAGGGATGCAATATGCGATGCATGTCTTAAGGTATGCGTTGATACTCATGCGTCGGTGGTCATGCGTTGGAATGAAACTATGCGTCAACGAATGTATGTGATGACCATGTGTTCCCGTCACAAGTTTTCTTGCGCTCACGCCAATTATAACGTGAATGCAAGTTTCTCGGGTGATCCGAGGTCGAACTCAGGGACTTGTAGCTAAACGTATGCGGTAATATGTTTGCGGCGGATGAATAAAAGAATGATGGAGGGTATAAGCTATAAACTACTCCTACTCCTAACTAACAGACAAAGCATTGGAAGTATGAATGAGAGGTAGAGACACGAAAACTGTTAATGGATGGAAAATAGATAAAATGTGAGGATATCTTCATCGCAACCCTTAAGATTGACCGCAAGGGCAACCTCAGCCAACGCAAGCTATGCGATCATGCTACACACATTTGTGCCTAAATCTAGGACGTATGCGGTGTGTATGTGAAATTTTGAGAGGCCTTATTCCTAAGTCTCTATTCCTGCTCATATGCTCTCACACATAAACAAGATGACCGCATACCGCCATCGTATCCTACTTCTTAGACACATGCAATATCCTCTCCATAGGGTGCATACGTTGTGCAATAGCAAACAGAGCTTATTCCTAAGTTCCCCATTCTTGCTTATGCAATCCAATCCGCTCTCCTGAGACTTAGATTTGGTTTTTAGACTACTCTTCCAAGTATGCCTAAATGATGAATGATGCGCTCATAAGACAAGGTAATGGCCTGAACTTGGCTGACGTAAGATTATTCCTATCTTTACTGAATACTTACTTACATTTCTTAATGCAACCAACCACTTACCCTTCCGGGCAGTTAGTTGTTGCTGACTTTACTCATATACAAGCGTTGCGTCTGCCTATATACAGGCGTTACTATAGCTTCACACACTAAGCTAATAAGGTTTTCTCACACACTCGCACAACGCACACCTTTCGGTGGTTTGTTACATGCTTCATATCTCTACTCCGCATGATTAAGTATGCGATACTCTAACAATCTCACTAAGTGATGCAATGAAAGTTAAGAGTGCTAAATAAAGAAAGATGGAGATGGAATCAAAGGAAACATAGAAATGCAATTTGAACACACAATGTATTAATCTCTTAATCCAAAATGTAATACAATACAATATAAGAAAAGAAGAGAAAATGAAAGGACCAGCTGGAAGCAATGTCTTGCTTCCAGTAGATGTGTGTCAAGGCTGCCAGTGGTGCCATGGAAGGGTTGTGGCCGACGAAGGATTCGGTCATCACTCGGAATGGATGAAGGAGATGAAGAACTCTCAAGCTTTCTTCTAACGCATTCGTCTAGATCACAGGGATCCACCCGAAGGTAGAAAACCTTGGATAAGTTGAAATTCTGCTTAGTGGCTTCTATTTATAGAGCTTGATCGTCGATAACATTAATGGATCTGCTCTAATTTTGACATTAGCGGCGCGTTGGTCCTTTTCTGAATCTCGGCTGCTAATGGCGTGGTAGGTGAAATGTCAACATCATCTTTTTATTTTCCCAAGATATGCGTTGATGCTTCCATTCCACCAATCTTGTGGTGATCCTGCTATTATGGTTATCATCGTGTAGCCGCAATCTTGAAATGACCGCATTCGCTTGATTACCGCAACTTCTACACAATGACCGCATCTTCTATGCGATGATCGCATTCGCTCGACGACCGCAATTCCCATGTGATGGACACATTCGTTCGACAGCCGCAACACCCATATGACTATCATACGCGATCACCGCACGCGATTAATGGACGCATTAGTCATGTGTCAACCGTATGTGATAGCCCGGCTTCTGCGTCTGCGTCTGATTCCTGCGTTAGCTACAAAAATAGACAATTGAATGCATAATAATGTTTAATAGTGGGTTAGCCGAGATTCTTAATGCTAAACGATGCAAACTCATTTTCTCATGAATTCCTAACATAATTGCCGCATACTATGCTTAACAACCCTCATAATTCTAAATAAAAGGCCTAAGATGACGTGCATTTCTGCATATCATCAATAGAGTATGCCCTAGTTTATTGTATATTGTACTTGTTTTTCCATGTATTGTACATTAGTCTCCCAAGGTATTAGGACAAGTGGGAGATTGTTGGGATTTGTATCCTAATTCTCTCAGAGTCTCGTAGTTTGTAAACTTTGTACATATTGTTATGAATAAAATAAGATTTATTTTATTTGCATTTACTCATATCCAATACACAAATATCCGTGGTTATTGTATGTAAACTAAGCATGTATATGAGATATGCAAGTGGATATGCCTTAAGTAATAACCTACAAGGTCTATAGTATACGGATTAAGGAGGGATACCTTATCATGGTGACACTACGAATACGGCCCACTTTGTAGAGGTTTACAAGTGTTGTGAACTACTATAGATGGTCTGATCCGTACCATTCATGTGGAGACATGCGAGCGAGGATGTCCTATATAAAGATTTTGTATAAGATCGGACCACGAGATGATTCATCTCTTTAAATAACATCGTTGATACTTGAGACTTACATCTCACTATAACGACCATAGTTGACATGACCTTAATCCTGAGTGTTTTGGGAACTCCTGCCTATGAGGGTGATTCTTTGATTAGTATGGGTGAGAGTGGCCAAATTGCAACCTTAACAAGCCTACTTTTTAGGGATTTGTCTGATTGAGGAGCTGGAAACTCAATTACACAAGACAAAATTCACTCCTTCCCCGAAGTAGGGGTAAGTAGATAGATTGTTCCCTTAAGGGCTGGTTCTGGGTCTTGAACATAGTGGCCACATCCTCTCTTTGGAAGAGAGGATCCAGTCATAGTAAGACTATGACATATTGTTCATTAGAGGAATCAGTGGTACTTAAGGATTTAGATGTAACTACAGGAACAAAATGGTAAATTGGCCCAGTTGTATTTACGAGCGATCTGTGAAGGGTTTTTTCCTTGTTGATTGGTTGATATGGACACAGAAATATATTTGTAGTGAGAAGAGTGCAGCTGTTGGTCTTTAGTGGAGTGCCCGACAGTTAACGGATGGTGGATTCCGTGACTAAAGAGTTTAGTCAGTTATTCACATACTGTTGGAGCTTTAAGATACAGGTCCATAAGGTCCTCTTGGTAGCTCAATGGATTTAAGTTAAGAATCAGTTCTTGGGGTTAGTTTGAAGTGTTCAAATTAACAAGAAAAAATTTAATTATATATGATATAATTGGTGTGATATATGAGATACATCAAGTGGAAATTAAGGTAAATATGATTTACATTAAGTACCATAAAATAGAAAAAGAACTATGGTTTGTATGTTTCATGAGATGAAATATTAAAACTATAGGTTATAAATATAATATGGTAAGTTGGTTATCATATTTATTTACAATATATTAATTATGTGATAATTAATTTTTTTTCTCTAATAACCAATTGAGTGGGAGGTTATTGGTGGTTTTATGGTAACCGTGAGATAAAAGGAAAAATGTTTTCCTAAATTTAGGAAGTTTCTACTTTCGGAAAGTTTCTCACAGAAAAGCTATCAAGTGAAAGTGTTTCACTAAGCGGTAGCTGGCAGAGACTAAATGATTGTGCACCTTTTACTATACAATAGTTCATCAGTTGATCATAGCTACACGATTGCATGGCTAAGTGCATACGATAGGCTTCCATTTACTAAACGAGTACATCGTCTATACGATAGACAAATTACTATCTCCAACTTGATCGATCGTTTACACGATCGTTATCCTCCAGTCTCTTCCACAAGCCAAGATCATACAGAGTCCATAACTCCTGGATTCTCACATCGAGAATACCAAGGTAACCATTGTGGTGGTGTCCTCACTCACTTCGTGGATCAAGTAACACTCGATTGGTTTCGTGGGGGTTGTTCGTTGTGTTCGTTGTGTTCGTGCTGTTGGTAGCAGTCTGTTCATTGCATTCGTGTTGTTGTAGACGCTTTTAGACTGATCGAAGAATTCTTGAAGAATTTTTCTTCAAAGGTATGCATACTCTATCCCTTGATACTCTTGCCAACATGCTATAATCTCGTGTTGTGCATGATTTGTTAGTTTCTGTTCTTATACTATAATTGTTTGTTCAATTTCGAATGGAATTTGGAACGATCCTTCCGCTGCTTATGGAAATACTCATGCTTGATTTCCTTCAAACATAGAAAAAGAACTATGGTTTATATGTTTCATATGATGAAATATTAAAACTATAGGTTATAAATATAATATAATAAGTTGGTTATCATATTTATTTATAATATATTAATTATATGATCATTATTCTTTTTCTTTAATAACCAATTGAGTGAGAGATTGTTGAAAGTTATGGTAACTATGAGATAAAAAGGAAAATCGTTTTCCAAAATCAGTTATTGATTCATTCGGATCAGAAGATCATTCATTTGTGTCGTTTAACAAAAGAAAGGAATATCGAGTAAAAACGTTTTACTTGTTGGGGTTTGTGCCCTAAGGTCTCGTGTCCTGTAGTTTGTAAACAATTTTTTACGAATGCTTGTAATGTATAACATATATGATATTTACTTCACTTCTTGACTTTGTACATTTAGATGTTTTTATTTTACCACAGACCAATAAACTTAATAACCCTGGTTGTTACAAGTGGATCATGTCTTAAGTGACAACCAAAATTGTTTGTAGTATATGGATATATGAAGGAAACCTTATCCTGATAACACTACGGACGTGGCCCGCTAAAATAATTACAAGTGTTGTGACTTGTCACAGATGGTCTGATCCTGATCATTCGTGTAGGAGACATGTGAGTGGGAGCGTCCTATACAAAGAGTCTGTATAAAACCTGACCTCGAAGTGTTAACATCTCGTCATGACAGAGACTTCACTCACTAGGAGGACTATAGGTAACATGACCTCAATCCTGAGTGAGTTGGGAACTCCTGCCATTGAGGATGGTTCTTTGATTTTCATGGGTGCGAGTGGCCAGAGCACCGACTCAAACCTACCACTTTGAGGATTTGCCTGATCTGGGAGCTGGGAACTCAACTTCATAAGATGAAGTTCACTCCTTCCCCGAAGCAAGGGTAAGTAGATAGATTGCTCTCTTAAGGGCTGCTCCTAGGGCTTGAACGATGTGGTGCCACACACCTTCTCATGGCTCGAGAGGTGTTCACACATAGTAGGACTATGTTGTATTATTCATTAGAGGGATCAGTGGTACTTAAGGAGTAAGATGTAACTATAGGGGCAAAACGGTAAATTGGCCACTATACTTATGAGCATCTGTGAAGAGTCATCGTACTGTTGATTGGTGCCAATGGACATAGAAATATATCTATGGTAAGAAGAGTTCAACTATCAGTCTTTAGTGGAATGTCTAGCAGTTAACGGATGGTGGATATCGTGGCTAAAGAGTGTAGTCAGTTATTTACGTACCATTGGAGCTTCGAGCCATAGGTCTATAAGGTCCCCTTAGTAGCTTGGATACAAGTTGAGAAGCAATTTTTGGGTCAGTTTGAAATGTTCAAATTGACTAGAGGGAGTTCGATTATATATGATATAATTGAACTAGTTAATTATATATGATATAATTAACTTTATGTATGAGATACATTATTTGGAGGAAATTGGATATAAAATGATTTATGTCTAGTAGAGGAAAAATATTATGATTAATATATGATATTAATCCATAGGTTATGAATATGATGTAATTATATTCATTGTCTATTAATTGGACGGTTAAGGGATAATAGGTCGGCGTCTTTTCTGTTTTCATAATGGATGAGTAAGTTAAAGAATTGCTTTGAGACGTTTAAATAGCTCATGACGTGTTAAGCATTGGATGCGCAGACGTAGTGTTGAAGTGTGTCATCACTTAGTAAAACCAGTGTCTATATGATAGTGTTGAACAATCGCGTATCTATATGATAGCTTAATGCTTACACCCGCGTGCGCTATTTACTAAACGATCGTTTGCCTTTTCCTAAGCAATAGTTTAGTGCTCGATATTTACTAAACGATCATATAGACGATCGCTTAGCTTTTTCTACACGATCGTATACTTATGATCATGCATTTTGTCTATACAATAGACGAGCCTTTCTCCACTTGCTTGATTGTTGTATATGATCTCCCTTCCTCCTCCCCTCTACCAAATCTGAACAAAACCCACTCTTTGGATTCTCACTCCGAGAATACTGAGGGCTCTTAGTGGTGGTGTCGTCCCTGTTTCCTTCTGTTTGTGTGGAGACTGTTCGAGGTAGACGATTGGGATTTGCTAAGTTATAGCTTACCATTTCAGCGAAAGCGAGATTTGCTGTGAAGAATCAGTCTTCAACTAGTATGATCTCTCGATCTCTTATTTATTTTTCATTTGAGCATGCCAGTAATTTAGCGTTATAAATGCATATAGTATATTTGAATGTATATGTGGAAATTTTGTCACAATGAATTGGAAAGATCTGCTTCCGCTTGTAGGTACTCTTGAATAAGAGTTCCTTCAATTCCTTCATTACTAAATGATAGTGTCTCACAACCTACATGATAGTCACTATATTTAGTACCGAGTTTACTATACGATAGTTACTTGCTTACTCTTTGCTACACGATAGATAGCTTACTATCTCCCATTTACTCGATCGTCTACACCATCATTGTCCTCCAACCTCTTCCTCAAGCCAAGATCATACAAAGTCTACAACTCTTGGAATCTCACACCGAAAATACCAAGGTAACCATTGTGGTGGTGTCCTCACTCACTTCATGGATCAAGTAAGACTCAATTGGTTTCGTGGGCGTTGTTCGTTGTGTTCGTGATATTGGTATCAGTTTGTTCGTGTGTTCATGTTGCTGTGGAAGCTTGTAGACTGATCAAGGGATTTTTTAAGGATGTCTCTTTAAAGGTATGCATACTCTATCCCTTGGTACTCTTGTTAACATGCTGTAATTTCGTGTTGTGCATGACCTGTTAGTTTTCTTTCTTGTACTGTAATTGTTTATGTTTAATTTCGAATGAAATTTGGAACGATCCTTCTGCTGTTCATGGAAATGCTCATTCTTGATTTCCTTCAAACATAGAAAAAGAGTTATGGTTTATATATTTCATATGATGAAATATTAAAACTATAGGTTAGAAATATAATATAATAAGTTGGTTATCATATTTATTTATAACATATTCATTATATGGTAATTATTCTTTTTCTTTAATAACTAATTGAGTGGGAGATTATTGGAAGTTATGGTAACTGTGAGATAAAAAGAAAAATGGTTTTCCAAAATCAGTTATTGATTCATTCGGAATCAAAAGATAATTCTTTTGTGTCATTTGACAAAAGAAGTGACTATCAAGTAAAAATGTTTTACTAAACGATAGTGTCTCACAACCTACACGATGTTACTATATCGAGTACCGAGTTTACTATACGTTAGTTACTTGCTTACTCATTGCTACACGATCGAGTAGCAAAGTCTATACGATAGGCTTCCGTTTATTAAACAATCGAGGATCTAGTCTATACGATAGACTTCACTCATCTCCCACTTACTCGATCGTCTATCTTCTCCTTTCCTCTATCCAAAGTCACACAGAGCCCACAATTCCTGGATTTTCACATCGAGAATACCAAGGTAACACTTGTGGTGGTGTTCCTGTTCAGTTCGAGGGTTGAGGATTGAGCTGGACTCGAAAGTGATCGAGGATTCATCAGTTCGTGTTGTTGGTTGTTTTGTTCGTTGAGATCTTGTTCTGATCGAGTTGCTGAACGATCGAGGGATACTTGAAGAAAGGTTCTTCAAAGGTTTGCAGACTCTATCCCTTGTTTGTTCTTTTATAAGAAGCATGCTGTAATTTATAGTATATGCATAATCTATGTCTTGTAGACTGTAATGTGTTTGTGTTCTTTCTCTATGGGAATTGGAACGATCTGCTTCTACTCACTGGATGTCTAAGTTTAGATTTCCTTCAGTAACTAGATTGCTTATATCAATTCCAAAGGCTCACAAACACCAAATTCCCATCTTACAAATCATACTTGTGTACTTAGTAATTTTGAACGCATTAATTTCTTTTATCTATCCAAAAATAATAACCTCTCTTAGGTACTTTTATTTTTCCTAACACTTATCTTTCTTAAGGCCAATATATCTAAGGTGTCTTTTCTCTTTCCAAATGTGACATAGAATTCATACTAAGTGTAATTTTACTAGACTCCTCTATAAATTTTACCTTTCTAAATCGAAATTTCCATCTTGTAGAATTTTTCTTTACTGATTTCCGTTGCTTTTAAACTCTAAAAGTTTCTCATTTGATCAAGTTACTAAACTTGAGCCTTTTTTTTTAATTATGGTAAGAGCGCGGATAGCCCAAGTATCTTGAGGTACCCTTTTAAGTTAACTTCTCGATTTGAAAGCCATATTGTTTCCCACTTCATGCCTTGGGTCATTTTTCAAACTATTTAACTACTTTTTTTTTTACACTAGCCAAACAAGGTACTTTAAGAATCGATTCCCCACAGTGAGTTCACTTACCCTCCAACTTAACCCCTTCACTCTTCAAGCACTACACATGAGTAACCAAAGTACCCTATTGAGTTCATTATCTTAAAACTCCACAATAGTAATATTGTCATATTAATCTTTTTAAAGGTTTCATATAAGAGACATCAACTCCAATAACTAAAAAACCCTTAGAAATACCTTGGTCTCTTATTCTCTTTCTTTTCCTTTTATTTCTTACCTATAACTGACTTTAATCTCATACATAATTATGTGCCTTGTTGTGATAAAATTTTCTTTAGTACAATTAATCTCATTTTTCAATGCAAAAATAACACAATTCCTTGGTGGCTGATCTCATTGAACTACTTATTTAATAACTTAAACATGTACGTTATTTTCTCTTTATCACTGTCATAATATTTTTTTCTCATTTTATTAACCAACAATATGAGATAAATTAAACCATAAAACTAAAAGATATTTAAAAATATTATAAATTTTTAAATCTTTTAGCGGTTGTTACAATATCAATTTGTTCACTATATAAAGCATTAGAATATTGGGGATACCCTTTACCTATCGCATACAAAGCGAGCGCTCTACCGTTTGAGCTACATCCCCAATTTTATGTTTTTTCTAATATAAAATAAAATTTGTCCTTTTCTGGAAGCTTTAAAAGGCCTTCAGATATTTGCAGAACTGGGCCGGCCCAGAAACAACTAAATGGATCCACAGCCCTTAACTTCTTCGATTTTGATTTAAATGGAAGTACAAAATGCAAAATTTGTTTAAATTCTATTTCAAAGTTCATTCTTTAATTTCTTTTCGCATTTTTGGATTTATTTTAAAAAAAAAAAAAGACAGCACATTAAGATCATATTTAATTTAATAAATCATTTTTTAAGAGATCTTGATAGCAAAATTGAAACAAACCGTTAATCCACGGTAAAAAAAAAAAAAAAAAAAAAGATTACTATAAGGCACATTTATCTAGGAAAATATAATAAATTGATAGGAACAATGACTCTTCAACTATTTTTACGATATTGTCCACTTTGGATATAAATCTTCATGGTTTTGCTTTGGATACCAATGAAAATTTTATATACTGTGATCCTCCTCTTATCTAATCAATGTGGAACTTTGGTTGCATTTCCAACATAAATAATTTGAAAAATCTTCCCTATTTAATTATTGATTGACGAGTGGAGGATGTTCAATCCAATTACGTTTAAAGATTATGGTGATATCGTTACTATTATTGTTACTATTATTGTTACTATTATTGTTAATATTATAACATGAAAATTATAAATTTATCACATTTATTATAAATGGTAACAGTGACGGTAATAATAAATATAATAGGTTTATAATTATACACAAATGTTATTAAAAGTAATCTAATTTTATTTTTTATTATGGTCCATTGTGATTGATCTATCAGTGAAAACTCTTTACGATTACACCAATTTTCGTTATGAATTGATAAACATGACTTACTTGCAAAATCCAACAAATTACAATTTATTATTGTTATTATTTTGCTTTGTTTATGACGTTTTCTATATTTTATTTTTCCTTTTTATTTGGAGATTCAATTTGTTTGAGAAATTATTGAATTTTTTTATCAAAAAAATTACATATTAGGAGCGATTCAATTACTTGAAATGATTATCCAACAATTTGAATATGCTATTTTGTAGGTGTGTCACCCATATTTGATATTTTGTATATATGATAAAAACTTCAAATTTTGGATTTCAATTATTTTTTATTCTATATTTGCCCTACAATCAATTGACATAGAGAGAAAGAAAGATAAAGGGAGAAAATCGACAACTGGTGACTGAACGTGCAACAGTCAATGGAGGTAAGTGGCAAAGAAGTGGAGTGATGACTAGGGGGAGAGGTGAGATAAAGAGAGAAAAATGGTGAATGACGACTAGCGACTGGACGTGCAGCAATTGATAGAGGTAAATGGTGGGGAGGTGGAGCAATGCCCGGGTGGTAGATGGTGTAGAGGAGTGTTGGTGTAAAAGAGTGATATTGGAGGATGAGGGAGGACTTTGTTGCTGTGAAGAATAAGAACTCTAGGTTTTTTTTTTAAAAAAAAAAAATCTAAGTGTATCATTATAAAGTATATCAACTCAATTGAGTGCGTCATTACCAAGTGTATCAATATTATATATGCCAAGCATATCGACAGTATATCAATCGAGTGTATTAGCAGTATATCAGTCAAGTGTATCAGTATTATAAAAAAGTGCATAATTATCAAGTTCATCAATAATATATCGGTCGAACGTATCATTATCAAGTATATCAGTCAAATATATCATATTTATCAAATGAGTGAATGATTGACAAATTTATCAACAATTTATCCGTCAAGTGTATAATTATTCAATATATCAGTCAAGTGTATCAAGTTTATTGACAATATAAATAACTGCATGATTGACAAGCATATCAAGCATATCGATCAAATGCATCAGTATCAAGTATATAAAGTATATCAGTCAAGTGTATCAAGTGTATACCAATAGTGTATCAAATGTATATCACTAGTATATCAAGTATATCAGTCAAGTACATCATTATCAAGTTTATCAAAAGGAAAATGTTTTAGACTTGTACTTTAGCCACCGATGCGCAAAAGAACCACCGCCTTTCAGTCGTTGCCCTAGCCACCGACGCACCACCCCAGCCGATCGTGTTTCCTGCTTCCAGCCACGCCGCGCAAGAGACCTTTCATCGATCGTTCCATCTCTCGTCCGTTTTTCTCACATCAGCGTCGTCCGCTTCAGAACCAAAGCCGGATCTTCAAGCAACGACAGATCTGATAGCCGCCCTACGTCGCCGTCCAGCCTCTAGTCGCACCGCTGCCAAGATCTGTCCAGCCCCCTAGCCGCGCCGCTCCCCTATTTCAGATGACGTCATCGTCACCCTAAGGTGCCAAGACCGTTCGCGTGCAGTTCCGACTTCGTCTACTTCTGTCATTGCCTCAGTGGACGCCGGAAAACGTTTCCCAGCCCCAGTGATTGTGTCCATCACCGATCTGTCATTTGGGGTAAGATTTCTACAGTCTTAGTTTATTATTTTTCATTTGATTCTTAAATACCCATCTATTTTTGGCATCAATTGGGTTATGCCCTTTGTGTTTGAGCTTTGGATCGAGTTCTTGAAGGTGTTCAGGTGTCATTCTTCGAAGTTGGAGAATTAGATTTGGGGTAAGATTTCATTAAATAAATTGGGTTTCTTAGAGATTCTTGATTGTCCAAAAAAAAAAAAATGAGAGTGTTTGATTCCAATTTGGTTAAAACCCATTGTGTTTCAATTTACATAATCAATATTTGGAAGATTTCGGGGCGTTGCTCATCAAGAAAGGGATTAATTTTTGGCAGAATATTGTTAAAGTTTGGATGGCCAACAGATTTGAGTTTTGCAATTTATTTTGGACCAAGCCATAACTTGTAAGATTATTGGGAATTATTTGGTTAACTTGGGTATTAGAACTAAGCCCTTTTTATTAATTGTAAATTTGGATTATGTTTAGGCATGATTCAAGATTCATCTAAGCTAGGAGGAAATCAATTTACTTGTCGCTTAGATATAATTTTGAGGTAAGTAATCTTACTACTGAAACTGCCCTAGTACCTGACAATAATAATTATGATTTATTGAGGATTATTAGTTATCATGATATTAATGTCTACCTTCATTGACTGAGGTTTGAAATGACTGGAGCCAGATTTTGATAAATATGATTTACTGAGGATATATTGACAGTTTGAGGGTTTAAAAGACTAGTTGCGCATAGAGATGTTTGAATACTAGTATGATTTGAGTATATTATTTTTTATTGAAGATCCTACTGAATCTGAGGATTATGAGATGCATACGTGAGCTATGATGAAGAAATTTATATGGGTGTTATAGAATCATGATGATAAGATGTATATGTATGTTATGAGACTAGGATGATGAGAGGTATATGTATATTGTAGAATCATGATGATGAAATGTATATGTATGTTATAAAACCATGATATGAGACTAGGATGACGAGAGGTATATATATATTGTAGAATCATGTTGATGAGATGTATGTGTATGTTATAAAACCATGTTGTGATACTTGTGATGTTGAGATTGTGATAATGTCCTCACTGATTAGTTAGATGCCCACCAGATATTGTGTTTCCTTCGGGATTCATCAGATATTATGTTTCCTTCGGGATTCACCAGATATTGTGTTTCCTTCGGAATTCACCAGATTGTGTTTCTTTCGGGATTCACCAGATATTGTGTTTCTTTCGGGATTCACCAGATTGTGTTTCCTTCGGGATGCACCAGGGGTTGTGTTTCCTTTGAGATTCACCAGGGGTTGTGTTTCCCTCGGGATTCACTAGAGGTAGTAGGCATACTTAACTACAGTAGGATAGAAACCAGATTTTCATATATGTATGTGTCCCATTGTTGGGGTTGATGCCTTAAAGTCTTGTGTCATGTAGTTTGTAAACAGTTTATACGAACGCTTGTGTTGTTAATATATGATATTTACTTCATATTTTGTATTTTGCTCAGTTGCTTGTTTTATTTACTTTACCACAAACCAATAAATATAAAATTTCTGGTTATTTGTATGTGACTCAAGATGTATATGGTGACAGACAAGTGGGTCATGTCTTGAGTGATAACCAAAATGGTCTGTAGTATATGGATATAGGAGAAAAACCTTATTTTTGTAATGCTACGGATTCGGTCCGCTTTGTAGAATGGTCACAAGTGTTGTGACTTGTCACAGATGGTCTGATCTTGATCATTCGTGTTGAGACATGCGAGCGGGAGCATCCTATAAAAAGAGTTTGTATAAGACCTGACCACGAAGTGTTAACGTCTTGTTATATAACATCGTTCATGATAGAGACTTCACTTCACTAGGATGACCATAGGTAATATAACCTCAATCTTGAGTGAGTTAGAAACTCCTGCCATTGAGAACAGTCCTTTGATTTGTATGGATGCGGGTGGTCAGGTCGCCGATTCAAACCTACCATTTTGGGGATTCGTCTGATTTGGGAGCTGAGAACTCAACTACATAAGATGTAATTCACTCCTTCCCCTTAAGGGTTGATTCTAGGGCTTGAACGATGTGGTGTCACATACCTTCTCTTGGCCCGAGTTCACACATAGTTGGACTATGTTGTATTATTCATTAGAGGAATCAATGGTACTTAAGGAGTGAGATGTAACTACAGAGGCAAAAAGATAATTTGCCCCAACTATACTTACGAGCATCTGGAAGGGTCATCGTACTCATGATTGGTTATATCCGATAGACACAGAAATATATCTGTCGTAAGAAAAGTTCAGCTGTTGGTCTTTAGTGGAATGTCTGACAGTTAACAGATGGTGGATCTCGTGGCTAAAGAGTTTAGTCAGCTATTCACGAATCGTTGGAACTTTGAGCCATAGGTTCATTAGGTCCTCTACGTAGCTTGGATAAAGTCGAGAACCAGTGTTTGGGTTAATTTGAAATGTTCAAATTGATAAGAGGAAGTTCGATTATATATGATATAATTGGCTAAATGTATGAGAGTTTAATTGAAAAGATGACTTAGACTAAAATTAGTAGCTGGATTGTCTAGGTTAATGAATCCCTAGGTAGAACATTCAGTGGAAGGTACTTGGGGCATAAGATGCTTCACTTAAACCTTTCACGTTTCTTCTAAATAGTCCAAGGCGTGAGATCTACCCTCGGCCTCGCAGCACTTTTGGCGTGTCCCCCCAATGGATGATGTTTGGGTAGGTCAATATCAAGGTGGATGGAGAGAGTAGTAGGAGCGGGAAGTGCGACAGCATATCCCTCGGTCTCCCTCGTTAGGTTGAATAAAGTTACTGTGCATCACCTCGAGGCACCCTGGGAGTGTCCCCCTAAAGGATGACAGTTTTGCGCGTTTCTTTATTTGATCTCCTAGAAGAGGATAAGGTAACTTAGTCTCTTGTCCTAATATGCTTTTTTCCTATGGTGGGCTCATTAGGGCGGGACTCTGACATCGAAAGCGAAGGGTTACACTTACGCGGAATAGTTAAAGGTTAACGATTATGGACCGAAAAATGGTGGTTGTTAGGTTCAGTTCCAAGAGTTGGTTCTACCTAATGGTTGAGAATGTCTCATCCCAGCGAAGGGGCAACTAATCACCCCACCGGTGACATTTGTCCTGCCTCACTAGGGCATCATTGCAAAATAGAAGTCTATATCTTAGGGTACTTGAAACTGTTTGGCAAAACTGATTGGTTTAAAAGTGGTTTAACAAAGTCTAATCAAATTTTGTTTGTATTTTCAGCAACTTTTCAAAATGGCAACAGCCACTTTGGCATTGCTAAGCGCTGAAAAATTTACTGGCGATAATTTCGCAACATGGAAACACATGATCATGACGATCCTGATCATCGAGGATCTCATGTTCGCTCTCACGGAGGCTTGTCCTATTCCAGCTCCTAATGTCACTCGAAATTTTCGAGAGGCATACAAATGATGGACAAGGGCAAATAAGGAGGCCGAGCCTACATCTTGGTAAGTCTTTCTAAAGTCTTGGCCAAGAAACATGAGTCTATGGTCTCAGCGCGTGAGATCATAGAGTCTCTGTGGGGATGTTTGGACAACCTTCTAAACAGCTTATGCATGAGGTTCTTAAATACATATTCAACTCCAAAATGGAAAAAGGCACCTCTGTTCGTGAACATGTGCTAAACATGATGGTCCACTTTAATGTGGCAGAGTTCAATGGGTCTACCATCGATAAGGGCAGTAAGGTTAGCACAATCATGCATTCATTACCGGAGAGCTTTCTGCACTTTGTTAGCAATGTGATTCTTAACAAAGTGAAATATAACCTTACATCTCTCCTCAACGAATTGCAGACATACTAATCTTTATTGAAAAGTAAGGAGAGGTAGTAGGGTTAGGCAAATGTTGCTTCATCCTTCAGGACGTTCCATAGAGGTTCGACTTTAGGACGAAGTCTACTCCTTCTCCTTCTAACTCTGCAAAGGGGAAGAAGCATAAGGATGGTAAGGGAAAAGGGAAGGCACCTGCTAACCCACCACCTGTCGCCCTAAGGAGGCGTCCACAAGTTGCTAAGGGAAAGTGTTTCCACTGCAACCAAGATGGACACTGGAAGAGGAACTGTCCTCGGTATCTGAAAGAGAAGAAAGCAGCCAAGGCTAAGGCCAAGGCCAATAAAGGTAAATGTGATTTACTTGTGCTTGAAACTTATTTAGTGGAGAATGATGATTCTGCCTAGATAATTGATTCGGGTGCCACTAACCATGTTTGTTCTTCTTTTCAGGGGAGTAGATCTTGGCGACAGCTAGAGGCTGGTGAGATGACAATGCGAGTAGGCACCGGGCATGTCTCTCAGCTATGGCAGTGGGAGGACTCTAGTTAGTTTTACAGAATGAGTTTCTTATTTTAAATGATATATATATTGTTCCTGAACTAAAGAGGAACCTTATTTCTGTAAAGTGTTTATTGCAATGTAAATATACTATCTCGTTTAATCTAGATAAAGCATTTATTTATAAAGATGGTGTTTTTATTTGCACAACAAATCTGGAATCGAATTTATATGTCCTAAGGCCGTTAGCCATTAATTCCCTTCATAATACTGAATTGTTCAAAACTGTCGTAACTCAATCAAAACGTCGACGAATTTCTCCAAAAGAAAATGCCAAACTTTGGCATCTACGTTTAGGGCACATCAATCTCAATAGGATTGAGAGATTGGTGAAGAATGAATTCTAAGTGAGTTAGAAGAAAATTCTTTACCAGTGTGCGAATCTTGCCTTTAGGGTAAGATGACTAAACGACCTTTTATTGGAAAAGGTTATAGAGCTAAGGAGCCTCTTGAGTTAGTACATTCTGACCTTTGTGGTCCCTTAAAGGCTGATTCTGAGGCTTGAATGATGTGGTACCACACACCTCTTGGTCCGAGAGGTGTTCACACATAGTTGGACTATGTTGTATTGTTCATTAGAGGAATCAGTGATACTTAAGGAGTGAGATGTAACTACAG
>NC_052355.1:4151521-4152673 GCF_009727055.1 Benincasa hispida
CGTATACCTTTTCCTAAACGATCGTTCAGTAAAATCTACACGATCGTGTAGCTTCTCCTAAACGATAAGCATTTTTCTATGCAATAGCGCTTTTCTTCCCTCCCACTTGCTTATCGCCTAAACGATCTAGTATTCCTCCTTCCTCTACTAAATTCACCAAAGACCACGCTTTGGGTTCTCACTCCGAGAATACCCAGGGCTCTTTTCTGGTGGTGTCGTCCCTACGGTGTTCGTGTTCGCAGTTGTTCGTGCTGCTGTAGTCGACGCTTTCGCTGGGCGTTGGTAGATCGCGTGGACGTTTTTCGCTGTGAGTGCTTAAGTGTGAAGAACATTTTGATGAAATGCAGAAATGCATGTCATCTTAGGCTTTTTACTTAGAATTATGAAGGTTGTTAAGCAGAATATGCGGCAATTGTGCTAGGAATTCATGAGAAAATGAATTTGCGTCGATCCGCATGATGAATCTCGGCTAACTCATTATTATGCGTTCAATGTTCTATTTTTGTAGCTAATACAGGAAGTGGACACAAATGCGGAAATCGGACCACCGTATAGACGACCGCATGCGGAGAAACTCTCCATCGCAAAGGGAAACGCGTCGATCAACGCATGAATGTTGCGGTAATCAACCGTATGCGTCCATCGCATGGGAGTTACACTCGTAAGCGATTGCGGTCATCGTGTAAAGTTGCGGTATTAAGCGAATGTGATCATTGAATGATTGCGGCTATGCAATAACGCATACTAATGGGATCAACACAAGGACTAACGCGTTATGTGTTGACATTTCACCTACCACGCCGTTAGCTGCAGAGGTTCAGAAAAGGACTAACGCGTCGAATGTCAGAATCAAAACAGTCCATTAATGTTGCCGGCGATCCAAGCTTTATAAATAGAAGCCGATGAGCAGAAATTCAATTTGTCTGGGGATTACCCCTACAACCCAAGGTTTTCCCTGTGACCCAGACAAAATGCGTGAAAAGACGCTTGAGAGTTCTTCACCTTCTTCATCCATTCCGAGTGATGACCGGAGCCTTCGATCGGAGCTAGATCTCGAGAGAGTCAGCTCCACCGCCCATCCATGGCACCACCGGCAGCCTTGACACACATCCACTGGAAGCAAGTCTTTGCTTTCAGCCGGTCATTTCATTT
>NC_052355.1:4153434-4167031 GCF_009727055.1 Benincasa hispida
AGGCATAGGCTTCTCGGCAATATCGCAGATACACCGCATACGTCCTAGAGTTAGGTTCGCGTGTGTGTAGCATGATTGCATGACTTGTGTTGACTAAGGTTGCCCTTGCGGTCACTCTTAAGGGTTGCAATGAAAACATCTCCGCATTTTATCTATCTTTCCCATTCATTTGTTTCATGTCAAGAGTTATCATGTCTCTACTTCTCATGCATATTCTTATTGCATTGTCTGTTAGTTAGAAGTAGGATTAGGATTAACTTAGCAACCTCCCTTCCGTTCTTTTATTTAAACCGCCGCATGCACATTACCACATTCATTTTGCTACAAGTCCTTGAGTTCGACCTTGAATCACCCGAGAAACTTGCGTTCACATTATACTTGGCGTGAGCGCAAGAAAACTTGTGATAGGACGCATGGTCATCGCATACATTCATTAACGCATTATCATTCCAACGCATGACCATCGACGCATGACTATCAACGCATATCTTAAGAACATGCATCGCATATTGCGTCCACGAGATTTTAGTTGTTGAATAATTTGACTTCTAATTTCTTGTCATCACGTTTTCAACTGGTATGACCCTCTTTCTCTTATTATTTTGTTGTTCATAGCATGTCGATAACTAGTGTTTGTTTGCATAAATGTAAGTTTTGAATGTATAATATGTATTTCGGTCACTGTGAGATCAAAGCGATCCGAACGTGCTCATGGAACTCTTCAGTAAGAGATCCTTTAATGAGAACCGGAGAAGTTTATATGTTCCACCAGAGGTAGGTATCTAGAGGACATAGATGCCTAGCCTGACCCCAGTAAAGGGGTTACTTACTGAGTATTTTATACTCATTCTTTCTCATATTGTTGTTTCAGGTAAAGGTAGAGATGCACTGGCGATTGACAAGCGAAATCCGTGATCGAGCCACTGGGACCAGTACTATGCTTCCGCTCATGATATTTAGATTCCTTTTCATGTTTTTCAACTTTCAGTTTTGATGTTTGAAAGTTACTACTAAGATTTGTTTCCAGACCTATTTATTATCATTTATGATTTATGGGTACCCTATCGCCTGTTTTTAATATTTGAATTTAATGAATGTCTTTTGAAATTTCCTTATTTACTTAGCATTTAATTCATTATAAAAGGGTGTCGTTTTAAGTTTCATGCATGCATGTGTTTAGTAACGGCCTAACTTGAGTCCTAGGGGGTCGGGTCGTTATAGTTGGTACCAGAGCCCAAGTTTTGGGTTGTGTAGACTGACTTACTATGTAAGTCCAGATTGTCCCTATGACCCATGAACGGATTCCTTGTCATCACCAGGTATGTCTTATCAATTAAAAGTTATGTGATAGTTATGCATTAAAATATTTGTTTAGCTTAAATGCACCAATATGTTCTAATGCCAGGGAAATGACATGATAGAAGTTATTATAAGAGGATTATCAGGTACGACACTACAAAAGAAGAAAAATAAAATAAAATAAATTATGTGGTTACTTGGCACTAGTTTATCTCATGGAAATTATGTTATAAACGAACAAATACAAATACCTCAGTTTAGAGATCTTAAAGGTTGATGAAACTATATAGAGTTACGACAGTTTAGAAATAAAGGTATGTATATGTTTAAGCCCAGGAATAAAATTATCGAGGCAAGAATTCATTCAAGACCAGTGTTATGTTTTGTGTTGGTTAGTGCAATTAGAGACAATAGAAATAAATTCCTACATAGCCACGTTCTCGAAAATAAGGGGAAAATTGTTTTATGGATAAGAAGGACAAGAATAATAGACTATGGATTCATTAAAGGTTTTGAGATATTAAAAACCCAACATTTCGAGAAGAATTTTAGAAAGGATTTATAAGTCATAATCACTTGGGTAATACTACGATTTGATAGAGTAGGTAAATTATATGTGATGATATGAAGAATTATTTTGGAATATCTAGCTAAGTTGATGTCATTAAAGGAAGCTAAAATAGTGGGACATGACCTTGGGCTTAAAGGGGATAAAGTAAGGTATTATTTGTTTAGGTTGAAGGATTATTTTAGTATACCTAGACGAAACCCAGAGCCTTATTGTGATGAGGAAGACAGGAAAATTTGAATAAAATAAAAGTCTTTTGGAGTTTAAAGTATGCAAATTGGTAGAGAAGAATTCTATAAGATGGAAATTCTTAGTAAGAGAGATAAGATTTATGGAGGAGTTAAGTAAGATATAGTTTAGTAAAGAGATTATGTTCCACTTGGAAAGTGGGGGAAAAAAAAGAGGTGTCTTGAATTTAGTTGTTTATCAAAGATAAGTGTGAAGAAGAGAAAAGTACCCAAGAAAGTTTACTTTTTTGGAAAGAGAAAGAAATTTAATGTGTTTAAAACTCTTAGGTAAGTATGGTTCGGAGGCTTGATAAGAAGGGTTACAAGGTCTTTGTTCTGGTGTAAAAGAAGAATACCTCATTATCATGTTGAACTTTAGGACAATATGTATTAGATGGAAAGATAGCTTATGTAGGTGATTGATATGGAACTTTTTTTTAACACAAGAATCTGTTACCAAAATAGAAAGTCGAGAAGGGATAAGCTAAAATGGAGTTATTAGTAGCAGTAGATGTTCAAGAACTATTGACATGGTATGATGATGCTTCATTAGTCAAAAGTAAATCATCGAGGGTATTAGTAAAGGGATTTTGAGTTTGTGTGCTAGTTGGAAACATGAACTAGAAAGACCATCAAGTTGATTGAAAAAGGAAAATAGTCTAGCTCGAGGTAGACAAAAGTGGTATATACACAAAAGTAAGTAAGCGGATCCTCCAATATAACCAGTGGCATAAGGGATAGACTTGGTAATAAAGTTGAGTTAATAACAAGAAGTTACTAAAAGTGGGTTTGGAGCATTACAAGATAGTATGTTTTCTCTTGCATGGACAATGAGTTAACTAGCTTTAGGGAGTACGAGTAATCCAAGCTAGGACTTATGAATCAAGAAGGTTTTATCGTAAAAACTAACTTCGGACATGTAGCTAAAGAAAGGCATCACAGTCGGCGCTTATAGAGTAGAATAACATTTTTGAAGGGAATTTTAGACCCGTTCGCAGTAGGGTCTAAGTAATGATATGTGATTGTTTTAAGCTAAAGAATAACATGAGGATTGGCTCAAGCAAGTGTTGTAGCTCATGATAGTATAGAGCCTCATAATGAGTTTCTCATGAATGTGAGACTTATTTAGATAGAGTTATTCTCAGACATGTAGACCCTAAGAAAGACATCGCAGTCGACGCTTATAGAGTAGAAGCATTTTTCAATTGACTAGATTTGTTTTGGTACATATCTTCAGATGACGCATTATATAACATGACCAATTTCTTCACTGCACGTATGAAGTTTTCCCTGTGGCAGAATGGTAAGCTCAAATATATGTTTTTAGTATATAAGACTTTCTTAATTTCATGACCATTTTCACAGTTCTCAGCTTGGACGTGTAAAAGTGTTATCAATTTTCAACATCTTAAGTTTCATAGTTATTTATGGAAGGTGTTGTTACACCTCTTTTGATACTAGTTTCAGCTATGTCAAACGACGACCCTCGTTTTACATCTAGTTTTTTTGGAAGAGTCTCTTGTTAGCATTGGGTACTCGATGGGGATTTAGTACAGGTTTTCATCCACAGACTGATGGTCCGATAGAACGTCTGAACCGAACATTGAAGGGTATGTTGCGCGCTTTTGCGTTCGAGTTTTCAGGAGATGGGACTCTCACCTGCATTTAATGGAATTCACATATAATAATAGTTATCAAACTACCATGGGCATATCGCCATTGAGGCCCTGTATGGAAAGGCTTGCATGTCTTCAACATGCTGGGATGAGAGAGGAAGTTGCTAGGACATGAACTTAACAAACCACGAAGAGGGCAATGCAGAAGATTAGGGCTCGTATGCAAACAGCTCAAAGCGAACAGAAGAGCTATGCTGATTTGAGATGTAAGGACTTGAGATTTGTGACTAGTGATAAAGTGTTCTTAAAGGTGGCACCCTATGAAAGGTATTATGAGGTTTGGCAGGAAAGGGAAGTTGAGTCCGACGTTCATTACGCCTTTTGAGGTCTTGGAGTGAATTGGCCCTGTAGCTTACCGATTGGCATTTCCTCTAGCATTGTCTTCAGTCCATAATGTCTTCCATGCTTTGATGCTGAGAAAGTATGTGACAGATCTGTTCCATATAGTGGATTTTGAGCCTTTACAGTTGAATGACAACTTGAGCTACGAGGAGAAGCCTATAGAAATTCTCGCCAGAGAGGTAAAGATGTTGTGCCATAAGGAGATAGCTTTTGTAAGAGTGTTATGGCAGAATCATCAGTTCAAGAGAGCCACCTGGGAGCGAGAGGATGAGATAAGAGCCCAGTACCTAGAGCTGTTCCAGGAGTAACTTTTGGGGACGAAATTTATGTAAGTGGCGAAGAATGTAACACCTCCAAATTTTGTTGTTGTGTAATTTCAGTAATTTATATTAATTGGGGCATTTTTGGAATTTTGGACATTTAAGAGTAATTACTGGAATTTGATTATTGAAGTTGAAAATTTATGTAGGAAATTGATGGCAGGAATTAATTCCAAATTGAAAAAGGAGGGAATTTAAGAAAATAATGGGGATTAGGAGAAGAATAAAATAGAATATAATAAAATAAAATAATATATATTATTTTATTTAATCCTTCCCTTTTCTTTTTTTTTTTCCTCTCTTTTTTTTCTCTTTTTCTTTTCTTTCTCTCCCCCTTTCTTCTAGCAGCCTCCTAGTCCCCCTCCCCGACCTCCATCTCTCCCGCATCTCTCCGCCGCTGCCTTTCAGTCGTTGCCCTAGCCACCGACACACCGCCCCAACCGATTGTGTTTCCAACCATGCCACGCGAGAGACCCTTCGTCGATCGTTTTGTCTCTCGTCCGTTCTGCCTATGTCAGCGTTGTTCGCTTCAACATCATAGCCGGATCTTCAAGCCACGACAGATCTGGTTTAATTGAAGGGAAGTTATGAAAATTAGACTTTTAATGTCACACAAATTTAATTTGAAATTAATGTCAAGAATTAATTTCATTTTGAAAGGGGGTTATGTCACACAAATTTAATTTGAAATTAATGTGGAAGGGGGTGAGTTAAATTCTTTGTGAATTGAAAATTTTACGAAAGAAAAGGATTAAAAGTTGGAAGCAGGGTCTGGTTGAAGGAAGAATTTGGAGATTGGAATATTGAGGGTGGTTGTTGCTCAGGCTTCGTTGGGGAATTGAATTCAAAGTTTTATTATTGAAAACTACCGCTTGGATCAATATCTGAATCTAGTATCGAGGTTAGTAATCTTACTACTTGAACTGCCCTAGTGCCAGACAATGATAATTATGATTTATTGAGGATATATTGATAGTTTAATTTTTATGTATGTCTTGCTGATATGAGGGATTAAAAGACTAGTTGCACATAGAGATGTTTGAATACTAGTATGATTTGAGTATATTATTGTTATTGGAGATCCTACTGAAGCTGAGGATGATGAGATGCATACGTATGTTGTAGAGCTATGATGAAAAAATTTATATGTGTGTTATAGAACCATGATGATAAGATGTATATATATGTTATGAGACTAGGATGACAAGAGGTATATGTATATTGTAGAATCATGTGATGAGATGTATATGTATGTTATAGAACCATATTGTGATACTTGTGATGTTGAGATTGTGGTAGTGTCCTCACTGATTAGTTAGATGCCCACCAGATATTGTGTTTCCTTCGGGATTCACCAGATATTGTGTTTCCTTTGAGATTTACCAGATTGTGTTTCTTTTGGGATTCACCAGATTGTGTTTCCTTCGGAATTCACCAGATTGTGTTTCCATCAGGATTCACCAGATTGTGTTTCCTAGGGATTCACCAGATTGTGTTTCCTTCGGGATTCACCAAATATTGTGTTTCCTTCGGGATTCACCTGTTTGTGTTTCCTTCTGGATTCACCAGATATTTTGTTTCCTTCGGGATTCATCAGATATTGTGTTTCCTTTAGGATTCACCAGATTGTGTTTCCTTCGGGATTCTCAAGATATTGTGTTTCCTTCAGGATTCACCAGGGGTTGTGTTTCCTTCGGGATTCACTAGAGGTAGTGGGCATACTTAACTACCGTAGGATAGAAATCAGTTTTTCATGTATGTATGTGTCCCATGAGGACCAAAGAAGTTTAGATGTTCCATTAGAGGTAGGCATCTAGAAGACATAGATGCATAGCCTGACCCTAGTAGTGGGGTTACTTACCGAGTATTTTATACTCATTCTTTCTCATGTTGTTTCAAGTAAAGGTAAAGATGCACTAGCGATTGACAAACGGAATCCGTGATCGAGCCACTGGGACCAGTTCTATGCTTCCGCTCATGATATTTAGATTCCTTTTCATGTTTCTCAACTTTCAGTTTTGATGTTTGAAACTTACTACTAAGATTTGTTTCAAGACCTATTTAGTATCATTTATGATTTACGGATACCCCATCATCTGTTTTTAATATTTGAATTTAATGAATGTCTTTTGAAATTGCCTTATTTATTTAGCATTTAATTCATTATAAAAGTGTCGTTTTAAGTTCCATGCATGCATGTGTTTAGTAACGGCCTAACTTGAGAACTAGGGGGACGGGTTATTAAACAAGCACTCGAAAGAGAATTACAAAGATGCAGGGATTGGAGCATCAAATCTTAGAGTGTTTTTATAGAAAAACAAAAGGGAAAAAGATTAAAAATAAAAAACAATAAAGTTCTTGGTAACTTCAACTTGTTGTTCGAGGAGTTATGGTTTTGTTATAACATCTTACAGCTCTTTCCTAAACAGTATGGATGGAATAAATATAGACTTGATCTAATTTGGACTGAATTTGAGAAGAATTTGTAAATCCCGAACATCTAGAATTTTCTGTTTCTGCATGTCACGGTTGCATGGCAATCGCAACCTGGGTGCAATTATGACTCTTCCCTACTACTCTGTGTTCTATCATCTAAATCTTTGCAAACACAATTAAGTATTTTGCATATGACATAAAAATACAAGGATTGCTCAAAATTTGACTCTAATTTTTATACATAATCTACGCTATTTCAATAATCAAGACTAAGACACTTGCATAACTTTTTTTTTACATAAAATCACTCATAAAGCTATTGGATATGATATGAGGTGCATAGCTTTTACTCAATAACTTAAGTCTTAAAACTAAAATTGAAGGAACCATAAGATCCACTGCGGAAGCAGGATCATTCCCAATTTTTATTTTTTACATAATAAAATTACACTATAAAGAATTATGCATAATACAGAAAATTATAGTATGCTTAGAAGGGTGAATTAGGGAAGAAAAAATAATTTATCCTTGAAGACTCCAAAGTCTTCACGTAATCTTGAACCGATCATGAACTCTCCTATTGGAATCTCAAACAAAAACAAAATTCACAGCAAAACCAAACCAGTTTGGACACCATCAAAAGTGAGCCTTCTATATTTTCTGTAGCGGATGAGAATTACAGGAGGTATGAGCTCTAAAATTTTTTGGATAGAAGAAGAGTATTTTTGAGAGGAGAGAAATTTTGTTCTTTTACAGGGAGATTCTTGAAGAACACACAGAGACCCTCTATGTAAAGAAGACAAAGAAGATATCAACACCACTCCCACTACCACGATCAATCAAGAGAGAAAAGAGGCGGAGGGAGTTACAATTCTCTCCTAAATTAATTTTAAAAAAAATAATTTATTTTAATAAATTATTTTATATACATATATATATAATAACCACTTTATCATATAATATATATATTAAACTATATGTTATATCAAATATAATACATAACCTATAGTTTTTATTTCTCTCAACAATGCATGGTATTTAATATAATTCATATTTATACTAAATTCAATTATATGAATCTCATCCATATAATTAGTATTTGAATTATATTCAAATATTAATTCCTCTTTAAATAAACTTTATACTATAATATATCAAATACATTATATTAATTATATCGCATAATTAATTATATTGTATATAATTAATTCTCTCAATTAATTTGAACAATCTAAATTAATTCTCAATAATCCCTGTTGAGCTATAGAGGGGATCTTATGGACCTGTAGATTGAAGTTCAATGATACTTGAATAATTAATTAAACTCTTTTAATTAAGTTATTCAACATCCATTAACTACCGGGCATTCCACTAAAGACCAACAGTTGCACTCTTCGCACTACAGATATATTTCTATGTCCGGTAGATATACCAGACAATAGTGCATGACCCTTCACAAATTGCTTGTAAATACAGTTGGGTCAAAATTACCGTTTTCCCCCTATAGTTACATCTAACTCCTTAAGTACCACTCATCCCTCTAATGAACAATAAGTCATAGTCCAACTATGACAAAACTGAAGTAACTTCTATTAAGGAGATCCTTGAATGGCAGCAGATCGCCAAATTTCATAAATTATTGAAACTAAACTTATATTAAACATACAAGATATATGCATTCAAAATAAATTACATCATGCTTTTTATAGAAAAAAATGTTTAAGATACATTACCTTTGTAGAACATTTTTCTTCATGTATCCCTCGAGCAATCACGAACTCAGCAACTTCTTGAAGTTCTTCAAGAATTCTTGAACAGTAACCTGGATACTACCACAAAGAGTCCTTGGTATTCTCGGGATGAGAACCTAGGAGTGGTGGGTTCTGACTATTTTGGTTAGGAGGGATAGTTTAAGTGGAGGAGGTAGAAGATTGAGAGAACTCCCAAGAACACAAGAAAACATAACTTTTCTGCAACTCTTAATGGTTCAGTAAAATCGTGTTTGGAAAGAAGATTTTTTTTTTTTTCTTTTATACCTTTTACCATCAAATAATAACTACCCATTAAGGTAGTTGGAGAGAAAAGATGTGAAGATATTATTCAAATAATAATAAAATAATATAAATAAATATGATAACTAACTTGTCATATTATATTTATATTAAATTATATGTTATATCAAATATAACATATAACCTATAGTTGTAATATTGTATCACATACAATATAAACTATAGTTTCTTTACACTATTTTACGGTATTTAATATAAATCATATTTATATTAAATTTAACAATTATGAATCACATTCATAGAAAATATATTTGAATCTTATTCAAATATTTATTTTCTCCCATTATACTATAATGTATTAAATACATTATTAAAATTATATCATATATAATTGGAATAATTTACTTATATCATATATAACTAAATCCCCTTTATTAATTTGAACAATTCAAATTAACCAAAAAATTGATTCTCAACTAAATTCTTTTTAGCTACCAAGGGGACCTTATGGACTTGTAGCTTGAAGCTCCAACGATACATGAATAATTAATTAAACTTCTTAATTATTTTATTTACCATTCATTAACTGTTGGGCACTCTATTAAAGACCGACACCTGCACTCTTTGCACTACAGATATATTTCTGTGTCCATTAGATATAACCAATCAACAGTACGATGACCCTTCACAAATTACTCATAAGTACAGTTTGGCCAAATTACCGTTTTGCCCCTGTATTTACATTTAACTCCTTAAGTATCACTAATTCCTCTAATGCACAATAGATCATAGTCCTACTATGACTAAACTGAAGGAACTCTTAAACAAGAGAATCCATGAGCGGAAGCAGATCTTTCTGTTTTCATTGTGACAGAATTACCACACATATATTCAGATAGACAGATACGCATTGCAACATTAATTATAGGCATGCTTTAACAATTAAATACAAAAGACTGAGAGAAACGTACCAGTTAAAGACAAACTTCACTCGAACTCAGCCCAGCGGAAGTGAACTTCTAACGCTCTTTATCGCCCAATAAACAGTCGCCTAACAGCACCACAGTCGTCTACACGATCGGTAGCGCATGAACCAACAGCAATTGGGGACGACACCACCACTCGAAGCCCTCGGTATTCTCAGAGTGAGAATCCAAAGGGTGGACTTTGATGGAATTGGTTGAGGGAGGAGGAAAATACGATCATGTAGTACGAACAAGTAAGTGGGAGATATTAGAAAGACTATTGTATAGTCGAGTGCTTGGCGTTTAGGAAAAGGTACACGACCGTGTAGGTTTTGCTAAGCAATCATCTAGTAAATGGTAAGCAATCATTTAGGTCTGCTTGGTGCACTAGGCGATCGTATAGAAAAGACAAGCGATCATTTAGAAATCACGGGCGATCGTTTAGTGCGCTGGTGTGCGATCGTTTAGGACGATGAGCGCTATCGCATAGGCTCTCAACGCTAAGCGATCGTAAACTTTTCACAACGTGAGTGAATTTTTGAATCTCTTACAAAATGAAAACCATTTTTGTTTTATTCTTCAGTTACAAGAACTGAATTCGATCTTCCCACTTTCGCACGATTTCGGAGAAATTCTCGGCCAATTATCTCATAACCGCCTGATTAAATAATGAATATAAACATATTATATTCTTAACCTATAATTTGATATCATATATCTACTATAGTATTTTCTCCTCTACATGATATAAATCATATTTATATCTAATTTCCTCCAAAATAATGTATTTCATACATTTAGTCAATCATATCATATATAATTAACCAGTTCAATTATATCATATATAATCGAAACCCCTCTTGTAAATTTGAATATTTCAATCTGACCTAAAAACCGATTCTCAACTTTATCCAAGCTACCAAGGGGACCTTATGGACCTATTACTCGAAGTTCCAATGGTAAGTGAATAGCTGACTAATCTCTTTAGCCACGAGATCCCTCATTCATTAACTGCCAGACATTCCATTAAAGACCAACAACTGAACTCTTCTTACCACAGATATATTTCTTTGTCCATCGGATATAACCAATCATGAGTTCAATAACCCTTCACAAATGCTCGTAAGTACAATGGGTCAAATTACCGTTTTGCCCCTATAGTTACATCTCACTCCTTAAATACCACTGATCCCACTAATGAACAATACAACATAGTCCAACTATGTGTGAACACCTTTCACGCCAAAAGAAGGTGCGTGGAACCACAACGTTCAAGCCTAGAATCAGCCCTTAAGAGAGTTATCTATCTACTTGCCCCTGCTTCGGGAAAGGAGTGATTTCCATCTTATGTAGCTGAGTTCCCAGCTCCCAAATCAGACGAATCCCCAAAGTGGTAGGTTTTACTCACCGACCTGGCCACTAATAACTTGTAAAAATACAAGTTATCTTTGCACTTAAGTTGGAACAATTAGGGTTTTTAATGATAAATTCTCCTCATTTTTAATAGAAACGCATGGATTTACTTGAACAATAGCAAATTCATGTAAAGGAAGTTTTATCACTGATTATCGCGGCGCTAACGCACTACTTTGCAGGATTTCAACGCAAGAACTGACAACAACGCATTACACAAGTGCCGCAGGAAACGCGCTAACGCATGAGCCATGCGTCAGAGGGAATTCAACGCATAGAAGATTCGTTACTCTAGGCTAATTGTGTCACATCACCACTTGCAAGCATAGGCATCTGCAACAGGCAGCGTCTGAAAAGCTTCCAAGAGGTCAGGCGGCCAACCAGGACATGGAATATAATGTTGACCAGGGCATGGATTTAAATGCAGCCCATCCTCCAAGTGGATGAGAATAGCGCCTATAAATACTTGAAGACCCTCCAGAATTAAAGGTAGACAATTAGAAGCTCCATACTCTCTGTAAATTTTTAGACTTAGTTTTAGCTGTACAAGTTGTGCAGAGGTGTAAGACGATCGAAGGAACTGAGAACCACCACCACCGTCGGCCAGGGAGTGGAGAAAGTTATTCTTGAGAAAGATACTTTGTCCTTAGCTCTTTAAAGTGATTGTACACAACAAGATTGAGCCAAAGAACTACAAGAGATTGTATTCTTTGGCTTGACTTAGTCTCTCTCTTAATATCATTTTCATATCATTTTGATTGAATATAGTTCTTTGTAAAGACTCATTGATCCTTTATAAAATTCATATATTTGATCATCACTGTTGCTATTGTTTGTCTTCTGTTTATGTTGAAAGCATTAGTACTTCATGCATAATTCTGTTCCAACACCTAAGCCAACTTGACAACTCGGTGAAAGCTTTTTTACTTAGTTGTTCGAAAGAATAGGTAAGCCGCACTAAGTAGAATACCTAGTACAACTAGAGATAAACATACTGGTGTTTCTTGCATTCTAGGTTAGACGCATGCACCCTAGAGATAGACTTGTATGTTATTCGCATTGAGAAGTATTGAATGATGTCTAACGCATGAATAGAAAGATAAGCAACCCATCCTATTTCATCCACACTACATCTGTTGTATGCAATTATCTTTAACCGGCGCGTCCACCAACTTAAATTCCATTTTCACATGAACCTTCATTTTCCACTCAACTCTTTTGTATTGTCTTGCATAGGCACAACATGTTAGGGTAAATAATACATCTTTCACATTTATTTAGGAAAAATCTGCTACTGCAAGTATAGCGCATAATCTGTTTTACAAACTGAATCCCTGTGATCGACCCTGGACTTTCCAGGAACCTAGATTGGATTTATACTTGGGTTTAATCTAGGAAAACTTGAACGTTATTATAAGGAGCTGTGTGTCTTCTATGCATAATATTAATACCCCAACACATTGCATTCATTTAAACGCATCAAGGCAGAACATAGCACTTAAGACTTTATTCTTCCAATCTGTTTTACTCTATACACTCCTAAAGCATCTCACGATAGCAAGTGAACAAGTTTTTGGCGCTGTTGCCAGGGAATTTAGGAACAAAAACTAACCAGAAATTTCGTTTGTATTTGTTGTAGGGACACTTCAATTAAGGGAAGTATTACAAGCTACGCCTAGGCTTGTGAACGTGTATGAACAGGGAAAACACTCCTGAGTTCAGATACGACCCCGAGATTGAACGGACCTTCCGGCGTAGGAATCGATCCAATCGTCGTTGAAGGTTGAGGCAATAGTTACTCAGACAGCAAGAAAAGGAAAGAGCAATAGCAGAAGAACAACAAAATCAGCAACTGGCTCACGCTGCACAGAACCTAATCCTGATGGCAAACAATAGCACGCGTCCTATGAGAGAATACGCGTCCGCTGTGCTATATGATTTCTTTCCAAGAATATATCCGACATCTGATGGAACCAGGTTTGAAATGAAATCTATTATGCTTCAAATGCTCCAGACTGCTGGGCAATTTGGGGGTAGCCGTGGTGAAGATCCTCATGCCCATATGAATCGTTTCCTGGACATATGCAATTCCTTTGTGATTCCTGGAATCACACCAGAGGCAATCAGGCTCTTCCTGTTTCCCTATTTTTTGCGAGATGACGCAAAGCAATGAATAAGTTCATTAGAGCCTGGGGAAATCACCACATGGGAAAAGTTGGTGGAAAAGTTTATGCAGAAATACTTTCCACCTACCACCAACACGAAGAGGCGTCAGGAAATCATGAACTTTAAACAGGAAGACACTGAGACTTTGAGCGTTGCATGGGAGCGTTTCAAGG
>NC_052355.1:4168092-4172922 GCF_009727055.1 Benincasa hispida
ATTCGGAAACCGGCACGTCTAACGTGGGAAAGCAGGAGGTGCCTCTGACGCACCATTTCCCAGGCGTCTGATGAAGAAGAATGATGAACCTCAGTTCAAGCGCTTTCTCAACATTCCACTCATAGAAGCTTTGAAGCAGATGCCAACATACGTGAAGTTTTTGAAGGACATTTTGACGAAAAAGAGAAAAGTCAATGAGAAAGAAGTAATAGTATTAACGCAGGAATGCAACGCGTTAGTAAGCAACAAGCTACCATAGAAGCAGAAGGACCCAGGGAGCTCCACAGTTTCTTGTTCAATTAGAGGATTAGATGTGGGTCATGCGTTGTGCGACCTAGGAGCAAGCATCAATCTCATGCCCCTTTCAGTTTTTAAGAAATTGAGGATTGGTTAGGCACAACCTACTTCTGTCACCCTTCAACTCGCTGACAGGACAATTAAGTGCCCCAAAGGGAAGGTTGAAGATGTTTTGGTAAAGATTGACAATCTCATATTCCCAGCAGACTTCATTATTCTGGATTATGAAGCAGATAGGGAGGTTCCAATCATCCTTGGATGCCCTTTCTTGGCTACTGGGAAAGTTCTGATTGACATGCATAAAGATGAGTTAACCATGCGTGTGGATAATGAAGAGGTGAAATTTAATGTGCTCAATGTATTAAAATTCCTAGACAGTGATGATTGTCAGCTAAACAATATTGAATTGACTGAAGAAGACACGAGCGTATGTGAAGTTCTCACACTGGAGGGAACCCTGAAGGAATCCGAGCCACCAAGTCTGAGTGAGCAGCAGACAAAGCCAACGCGTCCTTTACTCGAACAACCACCTGAACTCGAATTAAAACAGTTACTCAGACATTTGAAATACACTTTTCTTGGAACTAATAATACATTGCCTGTTATCATTTCCGCTAATCTCACAAAGCCTAATGAAGATTCACTCTTGCAGATGTTGAAGAAACATACACGTACAATAGAGTGGACGCTTGCATATATTCGTGGAATAAGTCCATCCTATTGTATGCACAAAATTAGGCTGGAGGAAGGGAAGACTAGGTCAATCGAGCCTCAAAGAAGGCTTAACCCCATTATGAAAGAAGTGGTCAAAAAGGAGATTCTGAAATGGCTGGACACGGGAGTTATTTATCCGATATCCGACAATAGTTGGGTTAATCCAGTTCAATGTGTTCCTAAGAAAGGGGGAACGACCGTGATAGTAAATAGCAACAATGAACTCATTCCTTTAAGAACTGTCACAGGTTGGCGAATTTGTATGGATTATCGGAAACTCAACGTAGCAATTAAAAAGGACCACTTTCCTCTTCCTTTCATTGATCAGATGCTTGATAGACTTGCAGGTAAAGAGTTTTATTGGTTTCTCGATGGTTATTCTGGTTAGAACTAGATTTTCATAGATTCGGAAGATCAAGAGAAGACCACGTTCACTTATCCCTTTGGCACTTTCGCATTCAGACGCATGCCCTTTGGGCTATGCAACGCACCAGGGACATTTCAACGCTGTATGATGGCCATTTTCTCTGACTTCCTGGAGAAGACCGTGGAAGTCTTCATGGACAACTTTTCAGTCTTTGGAGATTCATTCCAGTCATGCTTGGATAACTTAGAAGACATCCTCGCTCGGTGCGAGGAAACAAACTTAGTACTGAATTGGGAAAAATGTTACTTCATGGTGACAGAAGGAATTTTTTTGGGGCATAAAGTATCTAAGGTTGGCTTGGAAGTGGATGAAGCCAAGATTGATGTAATAGCAAAACTTCCACCACTAGCGAATGTCAAAACATTAGGAAGTTTTCTAGGACATGTCGGCTTCTATTGATGGTTCGTCAGAATCTTTTCTTAGATTGCACGACCTCTGAGCGCATTATTGGAGGCGAACAGGCCCTATGTTTTTAACGAAGATTGCACTTACACGTTCAAAACCTTGAAGTATACGTTGACAATAGTCCCAATGTTGATAGCACCAGACTGGACGCAGTGTTTCATTCTTATGTATGACGTGAGTAATGTCGCAGTGGGAACTATGTTAGGGCAGAAGAGGGGAAACTTGATACATCCCATCTCCTACACGTCCAAAACATTAAACGACTCTCAGGAACACTATACAAATACTGAGAAAGAGATGTTGGCTATAGTATTCGGTATTGAAAAATTTTGTTCTTACTTAGTTGGTGCATTAGCCACCATATATACCGACCACTCAGCCATCAAGTTCCTGATGAACAAGAAGGACGCAAAGCCGAGACTGATAAGATGGGGTCTACTACTACAGGAATTTGACATTGACATCCAAGATAAAAAGGGAACAGAAAATCAGGTGGCTGACCACCTGTCCAGGCTAGAAAATCAAGAAATGCAACTCCAGGAAAATGACATCAAGGACGCATTCCCCGATGAGAGCCTATTTAGAATTGAAGGCAGGGAACCTTGATATGCTAATATAGTTAATTACTTGACCATCAAGCAATTTCCTTAAAACTTCAATTCCCAGCAGAAGAAACGACTAGTCCATGACAGTAAGTTTTATTTCTGGGATGAACCGTTTCTATACAAACAAGGCCCAGACTCTATACTATGTCGATGCGTCCTAGAGGAGAAGACACAACGCATCCTGGCCGAGTGTCATAATTCTCCTTATGGTGGGCATTTTTATGGGTAAAGGACCACGGCGAAAATCCTTCAATGCGGTTACTTTTGGCCCACCCTTTTTAAGGACGCACGAGATTTTGTTCAAAATTGTGACCCCTGCCAACGCACAGGGAATATTTCTTCAAGGGACGCAATGCCCTTGAATAATATTCTTTAAGTGGAGTTGTTTGATGTCTGGGGCATAGATTTTATGGGCCCATTCCCTTTGTCTTGTGGTCAGCAATATATCCTATTGTCTGTAGACTATGTATCTAAGTGGGTAGAGGCAGTAGCCTGTGCCAGAAACGACGCGTCTACTGTATCTAAATTTCTTATCAGGAATATTTTCACACGCTATGGAACGCCAAGAGCTTTGATAAGCGATGAAGGTACGCACTTTATCAATCGCATCGTTTCAAAATTACTTGCAAGATATAATGTCAAGCATAAGATTGCTACCGCCTACCACCCTCGGACAAACGGTCAGGTAGAAATTTCAAATCGAGAAATCAAATCAATTCTGGAAAAATTCGTCAGCACAACGTGGAAAGATTAGGCGCAGAGGCTGGATGAAGCACTCTAGGCCTACAGGACTGCATACAAAACGCCTATAGGTATGTCTTCTTACTCACTTATATTTGGTAAAGCATGTCATCTTCCCGTAGAATTGGAGCATAAGGCATTTTGGGCAGTAAAGAAGTTGAACATGAATCCGGATGCAGCAGGCATTCAATGCAAGCTTCAGCTCAACGAGCTCGAAAAATGGCAAATGAAGACATATGAAAACAACAAGATCTACAAGGAAAAGACAAAACGTTGGCACGACCAACGCATCAACAAGAAGGTACTTGTTGTTGGTCAGAAAGTTTTATTGTTCAACTCACGCTTGCATCTGTTTCCAGGGAAATTGAAATCTAGATGGTCCGGGCCCTTTATAATTAAAACGATCTTTCCTTACAGTACTATGGAATTAATGCAAGAAGATGGCACTGATGCGTTCAAAGTAAACGACCAAAGGGTTAAGCCGTACTTTGAAGACAAAGTGGAATGCCAAAAGTCGTCTCTTGCGCTACCCGAGACAAGTTGAAGCTCGTGTCGAGGCATCTCTGCGGTTGTAACGCCACATCCTCCAGGGACGCCTCTCAACCTTATTCTTTTGCATTCTGTATTTTAAATTATGTTTGAATTTGTTAGTTTAGTTATTTGAAGGTTGTAAGTTGATTGATTTTCTTTTACAAAATTTGAAATTTTGATTGTTTTTCTTTTAGAAAAGTGTATAATTAAAACTTTGGACGCGTTAGACACAAGCCTACGCAGGTAGCTGTGAAGGGACACTCTCGAAAACACAAAACACTCTAGTGTTTTGGCTAGGTAACGCGGGAGGCGTTACCTAAAAGAACCAAGGGAAGGAAGCGTCAGTTCAGCGACATCTTAGTAGAGAAGGGCTTTTCTTCCCTGAATGCCCCCTTTGCCAGTTTTATATCAAGGAGACCATCAATGCATATAGGGTGGAGTCAATTTTCCCGTTGGGCATGATCACATCTGGCCAACCTTGTCTGCGCGTTCTACAATAGTGAATTCAACATAGAGAAAACACTGCTTTGTTGAAGGGGTGTTAGTGCGCTTCTCAGCAGAAAGAATTAATGAAGTGTTCAACCTAAGCAACAATCCTAATGCAGAGGGGAACCGCATCTTGGAATAGCCAACGCCCAGTGAATTAGAAGATGCGTTGAAAGTGGTGGCCAAACCTGGAAGCAAGTGGCAGACATCAAGAAACGGATTCAATATGCTTGCTTCCAGGAACTTTAATCCGGACGCAAATATGTGTGTTATCTTATCAAGCGCAGCATCATGCCTACAACGCATGATGAAACATTAACCAGAAAACACGTCTTGGCCACCCACTGCATAATGCAATGTATCCTCTTAGACATTGGAAGGATCATTAGGATCAGATCAAGGCCATTAAGAAAAAGCCTAGAGGGCAATTTATACTTTCCATGGCTGATCTGCCCATTATGTGAACGCGGGGGCATCCCTCTAGGGGATGGTTATGAAGCAGTAATGGTTTAATAGATATTAAGGCAGTAAGGCGTCTACTTCGAGGATTCACAACATTAGCCAGCCTTACCAGCCAAGGAAGTAACATGAAGACCTCAACCATCAGAATGCGCCCCAGCGATG
>NC_052355.1:4175317-4274338 GCF_009727055.1 Benincasa hispida
AAAAGAGGCACCCTCCACTATGCATTAATTGCAAACGTCAGGCGCCGCCTGACGTCACGCCACGATCATTCCTTCCCCCCTACAAAAACTTTCCTTTCACTAAGCAGACCTACAACCTCCATTTTCCTTTAGAACCTAAAGAACTGCATGATTCACCAAACCTCCACATTTTCCTCTCTCGCTCAGGATCCCTAGTGACAATGTCGTCCGACTCGATCTCAGAACCGTCATAATAGTTGAACACAACGATGAGGCTTCAGAAAATGAAGAAGTTGAAGCTAAGCCATAAATCTTAGCTGAGGAAGTGCAACCTACTCTAGAGTTTATCCATGATTCGCCAACAGCCCAGCCAACAAGGAGTCCTGAGCAAACGCATCAAGAACCCATTTTCACAGATCAGGACTTCTCTCAATCATTTCCTTTGCCCCACCAAATTCCAATTCACACTTCTGTGCCACCTCCAGTAATTTTCGAGCCAATTGGGTTAGTAACCAGTAACACGGTAGCATTTGAAGGCCCAGTTGGACAAGAAGAGCCAGCGCCCCAACGTAACAGCATAGACTTGGAGAAGTTGAAAACATTAATTAGTGATCAACTTCGATAGTTGGCCGCATCAATTGAAGAACTTCAACAATAAAACAGGGTACTAAGGGATCACCTGAGGCAGCAAACAAGACGCATGCAAGACCAGTTCGTATACACAACCCAGTACATCAACCAAGTCTTGGTGGGTATGTTTGCCTTGCCTCCATTACCAGCACATCTCAGGAATCCCCTGTGTTTCATGGATGAGAACCCTGAAGAAGAAGAACGCAGAGATGATGCACCAGCGCAGTAATATTTTAGGACGTTGGGTTAAAGAAAAACTTTTGTAATATTGAGTTTATTTGTTCTTTTACATCTTTTTGTTATGTTAATGAAATCTATGTTTAAATATAAAGAATGAATGAAAAGTTATCATTTCGAATATTTGCGTTTATCTTCAGCATACTTTATTTTTGTTCTCTGATTATTTTTCTAAGTCTTGTGCTTAGCATAACCTCAATGATATCAACTATATGAACTCATAAGCATAAGATCAGCGTGAGGAAAATAGACAAGGCTTGAACTTCTCTTCAAAGATTAAGTTTACTTTCTAACGCGTGCAAGCTTTAGATCTTAAACTCCTTTCAATTTCTCAAAGCTTTTTAAAACTTTGTTTCTCTTTTAGCAATGAGGATTTGGCTCGTTTCCAAATTTGGGATGAATATAGCTCATCTCCAAATTTGGGGATGGGGGAAATTCGAGTGTAGACGGTCAACGAATATACCACGAAGAAAAAGGGAAACAAAATAAGAAATTCAAACGCAGCTCCTCTGTCATTTCCTCAAAAGAAAAGAATCTTAATTGGCATGAGCTTAGTTGGAACAGGCACTTGGCCGTAGTTGGACGCTCGCATGACACCCATGGGGGCAAGCCAAAATGAAAGTGGGATACCTGGAGCAACGCATGGGTAAATAAGTACGCAATCATTTTCTTTTTATCCAGTATTTGTTTTTTTAAAAAGAAAAAGCATCTTACGCATTGCTGGTTTAGAAAAGATTGAAATGTTTTGAGAAATGAAAGGAGTTGCGAAAAAAAGTTTGCTGCACTAGAAACAAAATATTAGTCTTTTAAGAAACGTGTCAAGCTAAAGTATATTTTCTCAACTCTTATTTAGCTTTGTGATTGAATATAATGAGAGGTGAAACTTGAGTATCTAAGGCTGAGGTGATAGCAAGGAATTACTTTAGAATGCTTGAGGACAAGCATTGTTCAAATTTGGGGGTGGTTGATAACTTGTAAAAATACAAGTTATCTTTGCTCTTAAGTTGGAACAATTAGGATTTTTAATGATAAATTCTCCTCATTTTTAATAGAAACGCATGGATTTACTTGAACAATAGAAAATTCATGTAAAAGAAGTTTTATCACTGATTATCGCGGCGCTAACGCACTACTTTGCAGGATTTCAACGCAAGAACTGACAACAACGCATTAGACAAGTGAAGCAGGAAACGTGCTAACGCATGAGCCATGCGTCGGAGGGAATTCAACGTATAGAAGATTCGTTACTCTGGGCTGATTGTGTCACATCACCACTTGCAAGCATGGGCACCTGCAACAGGCGGCATCTGAAAAGCTTCCAAGAGGTTAGGCAACCAACCAGGACATGAAATTTAATGTTGACCAGGGCATGGATTTAAATGCAGCCCATCCTCCAAGTGGACGAGACCAGCGCCTATAAATACTTGAAGACCCTCCAGAATTAAAGGAAAACAATTAGAAGCTCCATACTCTCTGTAAATTTTTAGACTTAGTTTAGCTGTACAAGCTATGTCGAGGTGTAAGACGATCGAAGGAACTGAGAACCACCACCACCGCCGACTAGGGAGTGGAGAAGTTATTCTTGAGAAAGATACTCTGTCCTCGGCTCTTTAAAGTGATTGTACACAACAAGATTGAGCCAAAGAACTACAAGAGATTGATTCTTTGGCTTGACTCGGTCTCTTTCTTAATATCATTTTCATATCATTTTGATTGAATATAGTTCTTTGTAAAGACTCATTGATCCTTTATAAAATTCATATATTTGATCATCACTGTTGCTATTGTTTGTCTTCTGTTTATGTTGAAAGCATTAGTACTTCATGCATAATTCTGTTCCAACGCCTAAGCCAACTTGAAATCTTGGTGAAAGCTTCTTTACTTAGTTGTTTGAAAGAATAGGTAAGCCACATTAAGTAGAACACCTAGTACAGCTAGAGATAAACATACTGGTGTTTCTTGCATTCTAGGTTAGATGCATGCACCCTAGAGATAGACTTGTATGTTATTCGCATTGAGAAGTGTTGAAGGATGTCTAACGCATGAATAGAAGATAAGCAACCCATCCTATTTCATCCACACTACATCCGTTGTATGCAATTATCTTTAACCGGCGCGTCCACCTACTTAAATTCCATTTTCACATGAACCTTCATTTTCCACTCAACTCTTTTGTATTGTCTTGCATAGGCACAACATGTTAGGGTAAATAATACATCTTTCACATTTATTTAGGAAAAATCTTCTACTGCAAGTATAGCGCATAATCTGTTTTACAAACTGAATCCCTATGATCGACCCTGGACTTGCCAAGAACCTAGATTGGATTTATACTTGGGTTAAATCTAGGAAAACTTGAACGTTATTATAAGAAGCTGTGTGTCTTCTGTTCATAATATTAACGCCCCAATGCGTTGGATTCATTTAAACGCATCAAAGCAGAACACAACACTTAAGACTTCATTTAAACGCATTAACGCATTGGATTCATTTAAACGATAGCAAGCGAACATCCACTCACACCCATGCAAATCAAAGGACCACCCTCAATAGCAGGAGTTCCCAACTCACTCAGGATTGAGGTCATGTTACCTATGGTCATCCTAGTGTAGTGAAGTGTCATGAACGATGTTATATAACGAGACGTTAACACTTCGTGGTCAGGTCTTATACAAACTCTTTGTATAAGATGCCCCCGCTCGCATGTCCTCTACACGAATGATTAGGATCAGACCATCTGTGACAAGTCACAACACTTGTGACCATTCCACAAAGTGGGTCGCATCCGTGGCGTTACCAGGATAAGGTTTCCCTCTTATATCCATATATTACAGTTCATTTTGGTTATCACTTAAGACATGATCCACTTGTATGTCACCACATACATGCTTAAGTTACACATAGATAACTAGGGATTTTAGATTTACTGGTTTTTGGTAAAGCAAATAAAACATTCAACTGAGCAAAATGAAGAAGTGAATAAAATATCATATATTATACATCAAAACTGTTCATACAAACAGTTTACAAACTACAAGACACGAGACTTTATGGAATCAACCCCAACATAAACCACTCTCAGGTTAGAAAAGGGTGTGGCACCACATAGTTTAAGACCCAGAATCAACCCTTAAAGGAGCAATTTATCTATTTACCTCTGTTTTGGGAAAGGAGTGAATTCCATCTTGTATAGCTGTATTCCCAGCTCCTTAATCAGGCAAATCCCCAAAATGGTAGACTTGTTGATTCGGCGATCTGGCCACTCTCACCCATACAAATCAAAGGTCCGCCCTCATAGGTAAGAGTTCATAACTCACTCAGGATTCAGGTCATGTTACCTATGGTCATGCTGGTGAAATGAAAGTCTCTATTATGAACTGTGTTATATAATGAGACTAAACATTTCGTGGTCCAGTCTTATACAAACTCCTTTGTATAGAATATTCCCACTCACATGTCTAATATATGAATGATCACGATCAGATAATTTGTAGCATTTTATAACAATTGTAACACCTACAAAGCGAGTATACTCGTAGTGTCACCAGGTAAAGGTACCCAGCCTTATCCATCTACTACAGACCATTTAGGTTATCACTTAAACATGATCCACCTATATGTCTCCATATACATGTTTAAGTTACAATGATAACCTTGGATATTAGTTTATTGGTTTGTGATTAATGCTACTAAAATATCACATATTTTATAGACAAAGTGAATAAAATATCATATATTATTAATCACATAAGAGTTTGTTCATATAATGTTTACAAACTATAGGACCTTACGAGATTTAGGGCATCAACCCCAATAATCTCTCACTTGTCCTAAAGCTAGTAGGGTGTACAATATAAACAAATAAAAAGTACACAAAACAATAAAGTAGGGCATAAGAAGTTCAGTACAATATCTCCCACTTGCCCTAGTCCAGCCGTGGTCTATCCTATAGACCCATACTCTGCAGGTGACCCTCAAACACTGTAGCCGTGAGAGCCTTCGTAAATGGATCAGCAATGTTGTGTTTCGAAGCTATCTTCGTGACAATCACGTCCCCTCGATGAACAATCTTTTGGATGAGATGATACTTTTGCTTTATATGCTTGTCGCGTTTATGACTCCTAGGCCCTCAGAAATTAGCCACATCACCACTATTATCACAATAAAATGTGATGGACTTTGACATGTCTGAAACAACTTCAAGATCAGTCAAGAATTTCTTGGGCCAAATGGCTTCCTTAGCAGCTTCACAAGCCGCTACATACTCAGCCTCCATGGTGGAGTCCGTGATGCACCCCTGCCTGGTGCTTCGCCATACTACTGCTCATCTGTTAAGAGTGAACACTGATCTTGATGTGGATTTCCTAGAACCCCTATGAGTCTTAAAATAAGAGTCTGTGTATCCCGTAAGGATCAAATCCTTAGAACCATACACAAGCATGTAGTCCCTCATTCTCCATAGATACTTAATAATGTTCTTAACTGCTGTCCAGTGTTGGATTAGATCGATATCTATTGACTATCCTTATTGCATAGCCGATGTTAGAACTAGTACATAACATCGCATACATCAAACTGCCCACGACAGATGCATAGGGGATCCGTCTTATATCCTCAACCTTTTGAGGTGTCTTAGGACATTGTTCCTTAGACAAAGTAACTCCGCGCCTAAAAGGCAATAAGACCCTCTTAAAGTTCTACATCGAATACTTGACAAGTATCTTGTAAATATATGATGCCTAAGACATTGCTAGCATTTTATTCTTTTGATCTCGAAAGATCTGAATACCTAGAACAAAATGAGCCTCTTCCAAATCTTTCATTTGGAATTGGGTTGCTAGCCAGTTCTTAACTGTAGTCAGTAAACCTACATCATTCCCAATGAGTAGGATATCATCTACATACAACACTAGAAAGCTACTGAACTGTTGATGATCTTCTTGTAGACACAAGGCTCATCAATGTTTTGATCAAAGCAATATGATTTGATTGCAGTATCAAACCTTATGTTCCAAGATCGAGATGCTTGTTTCAGTCTATAACTGGATCGATTAAGCTTGCAAACTTTTTGCTCTTGACCTTGGATTATGAATCCCTCAGGCTGCACCATATAAATGGTCTCCTTAAGATTTCCATTCAGAAAAGCAGTACTGAAATCCATTTTTCATATCTCATAGTCATAATATGAGGCAATGAATAGGAGAATTCGGATAAACTTTAGCATGGTTACAAGCGAGAAAATTTCCTCATAGTCGACTCCCTCTACCTGGGTATAACCCTTTGCCACCAGTCTAGCCTTGAAGATTTGCACCTTCCCATCACAAACCCCTATCAAGAGAGTGTGTGATGCCATATTGTTCAAGCCCTCGAATCAACCCTTAAGGGAGCAATTAATCTATTTACCCCGACATTAGGGAATGAGTGAATTCTGTTTTGTGTAGCTGTGTTCCCAACTCCTCAATCAGACGAATCCCCAAAATGGTAGGCTTATTGAGTCAATGATGTGACCACTCTCACTCATACAAATGAAAGGACTGCCTTCATAAGCAGGAGTTCACAACTCACTCAAAATTTAGGTCATGTCATCTATGGTCATTTTGGTGAAATGTAAGTCTCTATTATTAACAACGTTATATAATGAGACTATTCGTTTCATGGTTCGGTCTTATACAACCCTTTTGTATAAAACACCCCTGCTCACATGTCTCCTCATAAATGATCAAGATCAGATTATTTTGAGCACTTTACAATAATTGTAACATCTACAAAGCGGGTTATATTCGTAGTGTCACTAGGATAAAATATCCATCTTTATCCATCTACTACAAATCATTTAGGTTATCACTTAACCATGATTCACCTGTATGTCTCTACATACATGTTTAAGCTATAGGTTATCACCTGAAGGTTAGTTTATTGGTTTTGTGGATTAATGCTACTAAATAAATAAAATTGTTTGTATATTACAATTACAAACTACAAAACTCACAAGATTTATGACATCAACCCCAGCAAAAATAACTTAGCTAAGGAAAGTTATTAGTGCCTGCAACTTACTTTGCTCAACTAAGCCCATACAAAATCTGGCAATATGATCCAGATGCATCTGCATCTTTACTCTTTCGAGCATAAAGAGGTTAAGTGGTATGTGATCAAATTGCGCCAACATTCTACCCTAACCGATACTTAGTAACATGAATTGAATTTAACTCCTATTCAACTTACTTAGAGAATCAAATTTAAGGGACTAAGTAATTAAACACATATTTCTATGGCTAATTCTAACTTAGATGATTAAGCATGCAATTCTAATGGTTCTGTATGCATTATCCAATTTTTAGGGGTCAAGTGAAATACTATGTCTAGGCTTTTCTCCTATATTGTTTTTAGGACAGATGTATATTACATTGCCTAAAAAATGTATATTATCCAACACTTTCGATACGGGACTCAACATGATAGGCTAAACTAAATGACTAGTTTAGATTAACAAAAAAACAGTAAAATCAATAAGCAAATAACTACTAAGTATTGAGCAAAGAAAGGAGGAAACAAGTGTGGGTTTTACTCTTGCTACGGGTATCCACATATTTAAATCCCCATGAAAGGACTAGCTCATAATGGAAAACAAAAGATAAATAATGAAATAACTCATTATTAATGAAGAAATTGAAAAAGTATAAGAATTGTTCTAATATAAATAAAAGAAAAACAGCTAAAAACATAAAATAAAACTCCCATGAAAAGAAAAGTACTAAAAGACAGATAAGAGAAATAAAACTAAGATACTTCTTAGCTACTATGCATTTTATAAGTTACTCTTGGGAGCATCTTGGACACAACCTAGGTGCAGTTCATGCACTTCTTAGCTACCATGCATTTTATAATCTAAAGGGTTGCAACCGCAATCTAAGTGCAACTTTGACATTTTTTTTTTTTTTTTGGAAAATGACATAAAAACACAACAATGACTCAAAATTGGACTCTTTTAACACATATTTTGCACTAACTAATCATGGCTAAAACACATGTTTGATTTGTTTTACATAAAATCACTCGTAAAGGTATCAAATATGATACTAAACACGTGCTTTTTACTCGATAGATTAAGCTTTGTACGTAAGGCTAAATAACTCATCCAAAATGGAGTTATTAGTGACACATCAACTTTTTCTTAGTAATTAATGAAAAACTAACGGAGGAATCTCATGGATAAAATTATCGGGTTTGAAAATTCAGGAATTCAAATGCAACCTAAATCAAATCTCAGGGACCAAAAGTATAATTATTCCTATTATCAATTACTTTATGCTAAAAAAGTGTGTATTCATTATTATTATTATTATTTTGAATTCAACAATATGCGAGGTGTGGGATTTGAACCTCTAATCTTTTTGTTGGTAGTATATATTTTATGCTAGTTAATCTATGTTCATGTTGTCACGTATAATATTAATTAATTGTGAGGGTCATAACTTTCGTATTTGTTTATATATTAAAACCACCTAAACATAAAACGTTGTAATAGATAAGTCTCTGAACTTTAAATATTGTGTTTGGTAAATCTCTGTCTCTGAACATTCAAAAAGTGTCGAAATAAGTTGTTGAAATCCTCAGTTGCATCCAATAGATCATTAAATTTTTAACATCCTGTCTTAAAATTGAGAGAAAGAAGCACATGAACAAAGTTGAAATTTTTGATCAATGGTATCCCTCTCCATTTTCATGAACATTAACTATAATTCACATATAGACTATGTTGATACCGAAATTTAATACCAACTGTAAATTTGTAATTTTTGGGAGGAATTAAATGATCACCCTACAAAATAAAGGAAAACTCAAACCGATGTGGTGCTTGGCCACCAACACTTCGACGATCAAGTCAGTGATGTTTTAGAGAGCTAGAGAGTAGAGAGTTTTTTAGGATGTATTTTAGCGTACCTCAAATGTAATGAACCCTCTTGATTATGTAGAAATGGGTTTTGTAATGGTTATTCACTAATTAACTTCTCAGGTCATTAATAAAGTCGTTACTAACCATTGTAAATTGTTAGATTTATTTCACTAGTGATCCAAATATGTGGCAATATACAGTACTTAGACATAATTTTTACTTTCATAGGGCTGACCTCCTCAAGCTCTATGATTGTCCCTATGGGTCAACCTTTATACTTACTATATGGCTTTATGGCCGACCCTATGGGTTGATCTCCATACTTGGCCAAATAAATTTATGGCTTGCTTCTATACTTAGGCAATATGATTTTATGGTTGACCCTCTTTGTTGGTCTCTACACCTAGGTAAATAAGTGTCCACTTTTTCACCTACAACAAGATACATTATAGAAAATATTCTTAAATTTTGTATTCTATGTATAAATACCCTCGAACTTTTAATAGTTTCAATAATACCTTTAAATTTTAAAAAAATACCATTACCATTAGTTTTTTATGGATATCGCTAATACCTTGTTTAAAAAATACCCTTGAACTTTTAAAAGTTTCCATAATACTCTTAAACTTTAAAAAAGATTTTTTTTTTTTAAAAAAAAAGAAAAAAACTCTTGTCTCTAGTTTATAAACCAAAATTGTTAATACATTATTAAAAAATATCCATAACTTTCAAAAGGTTGTGTTCATAGTCTTTCAATACTCTTAACCTTCCCCCACAAAAAAAATAAAAAAAATTAAAATTAAAAATGCTCGTCAATTTATTTGAAGTTACATTGAGGTGGAAAATAACCAATTGTTGATACTCTCATTCTTCTCCAATTTGTTCTATTCTTACACCAATTTTTTTAGCAACAAAATATAAAGCAAGACTTTGAGTAAAATCCCGATATCTCAAAATCAAAATCTCTCCCTAAAACTCACCAAAACAATAAATAGTCAAATACAAAAAGAACGTATTTAGCTGTTAACATACAGTCCACTATTAACATACAACTTAGTTCAAAATTTAAGTCTTATGGTCTTTTGGTGGTTCAATTATTTCTTTCTTTCTGCTATTGTCTATATAACTTAAGTGAAGGGGACAATTTGAGAAAATAGAGAAGTGTTAGGCCATAGATTAAAGTAGAGAAAGAAAATGAAAGAGAGAGTGATGGCATGTAGATATAAACAGTGAGAACATTTTTTACCTTTTTTTTTAAAGGCAAGATAATGTAACTTTTGAAAGTTTAGAGATATTTTTGCAATGAGAAATGAACAATTCTATTTATAAATTAACAATAAGGATATTATTGATTTTTTTTTTTCTACTTGGAAAAGTTATGTGGCACTTTTAAAACAAAACACTAATGATTTTCATAAAAAACTGACAATAAAGGTATTTTTTTAAACTTTTGAAAGTTTAAGAGCATTTTTAACCTAAATTACACGGTTGGAGGACATTTTATTTTGTAATTTAGCCTTAAATATATTCACGCATTATTGTATAAACAAGAATATATCTACATGTACACATGTACGTACATACATATAATTTCAACTTTTTTTCATATCCAATGCATCGATAGCGTATTTCGAAGTTAAAAAATGTTCAAATCATATAAAATTAATCAAGTAGATTAAGTAGGATTGATTTTATCAATAAATAATAGTAAGTTAGGTTTCATAAATTTTAAAATTTAAAATATTTTAATTCAATTTTTATCAATTTAGTCAATTTCATGTAGTAGGTTTGATTTTTTTTTTCTTTAAAAAAAAGAAACGAACTTCAATAAGTTGAAATAATTAAGTAGCACTATTAATTTATGAAAATTAATATTCTTCAATCTCAATTAATCAATTAACTATTCATATAATTTATTGAAGTAATTTCTAAATTTCATTATTTTTGTCCTTCATCATATTGTCTAGAGATAGGGTACTACAAAACAAGGAATGATTGCACATGATGGTTTTGTGTAGTACATTTATATAAATATATAGTTGACCATTCCATAGCCTTATAGACAAAATTAGTATTTTATTGTTAGTTTGATGATGATTTTTTCAATAAAAAAAGAAAATATTATTATTCATGTTAGTTCATGGAAAAGAAACTCGTTTGGCAACTTTTCCACCAACAAAGGGAGGTGGATGAATTTGTCTAATTATATATTATAATTATTTTATTTTCACTTTAAAATAATTATATTTTAGATTTAATTAGTTATTTGGATTAGGGGTGAGCATGGTAGACTGAAAAATCGATCCGACCAATTCAAATCGGCCAAAATAAAGTCGAACGGTTGGAAAGTAGACAAAATCGGTCGGTGTAGGTTTATGGCTTTTTTAACCGACGTGAAAACCAACCCCGATCGATCGATGATCACTCCATCTAAGAAAATATACTAAAATAAATAATGGTATGCCTACATTGTAATAAATTAAATCTAAAATTAGATACAAATCGAGATTTTGATGCAAATTGGGTACGAAAATTTCATTCTAAAATGATTTTCATATCTATATCTCTAATCTCAGCTAATATATTAAAAAGGAAGAATGGTTGAATGACATATTTAAACTATTATATCTTTATTTTATTTCAAAATTTTACCTACCAATAAAATTGGTTATTAAGAATATATATTTGAAATTATTATTAATCACTAATACATTGTTTAATCATTGTAATTACACTTCCTCTCATTTTTTAAATATTTTTTTCAAACTAATAATTATTAGTCAAAGATGAATAAATTCTTTGTTTCCTCCTTCTCACCCCCCCCCCCCTTTTTTTTTCCTTTTTTCATTATTCAACCAAAATTTCTCTTCTTGATTTTTCTTTTACACTTTAAATTGCTTTCCTCTTTTCTTGATTTTCTCCATCTTTTACTTATTCTTTTTTTATTATTCAACCAAAATTTTCTCTTCTTCATTTTTTTCTTTGACGTTTTAAATTGGTTATCTTTAAATTTTATTTTCAATCCGTATTTATTCTCTACTGCAAATTTTAGATTAAAATAATTTTATTGAATTTAAGGGGTTTTTTTTTTAAAAAAAAAAAAAAAAAAAAAAACTTTTTCGTTTGTCTTTCGTCGTTGTTGTTGTTTTTTTTGTTTTTTTTTTCATTTGTCTTCCCTTATCTTTTTTGTTTTTGATGTTGAATATATATATATATATTTTGTGAATAATTGGTAAACATTTTGAAATCATTTTTTTTATTTCTTACTGAGATATTTCAAGTTTTCTTCATTATTTTAGATTTATTAAGTTCATATAAGTCAATTTTTTTCGATGATTTAATGTCTCAAATGACTAACAATCATTCATTCAAATGATTACCAGAGCCTTTATAGATGTTGCATGCTCATTTTGAACATCAGGCTGAATTGGAACATCTTGATGTGTAGCTGGATCACCTTGCTCTTCATCGAGAACATCATAATCAAAATAACACACTCTGTATATAGATGTTAAAATACGTAGAGCCTTTGTTGTCGTTCTAGCCATCGAATGTGTTCGATTAGATATTATGATATTTGCAAAATTTCCTACAAAAAATATTAAGATGTCCTAGAACAATTCAACTGTGTAATTAAACAATAAAATTAAGTCATCTAATTAAATAATAAATTCATACCAAAAAGTGATACGATACTCCTACTTTTGTTATATATCGCTTGCTAATATCATTGTCCATCTAGTGGCCATTTAAACAAAAATATTACGATTAACATTGACAAAATGTAAAAGATTATAAATAACATTAATGTGTGCACTAGATTTCAATCAACACTGACAAGTAGTTAGAGATTACAATGAAAATGAACAATTAGAAAGAGATTACAATCAACATTAACCATACGATACATGAGATTACAATTAACACTAATAATGTACATTAACTATGTCGCGTTATGATCTTGATTATGACAATTTCGTCAATTATGTCTTTCTTGTCTACAAAAAGTACAACATGAGGTAATCACTGTCTCCCTCTAGTCCATCTCATGTCGTATCCGGGAAGTACATGGTCTACTAATATTCCTTACCTTTGTCTCATCTGGACAAATAGTGGGAAAGTTGAGATCAGGCAGACATTATTTATCAGGGATAGGCTCAAATCTGAGGTGAATAATTGGACAAATATGTGAATGTCCATTCATTCAACTTTACTCAATATGTGGATCCACCTTTCAGTGTTAATGGTTAATTGTAGAGGTGACGTCATAGTCACACAATCCTATCATATGGTCGAGTATATTAACTTGATGAGTTTTTGTGCGTTCTTTCCAATGACGTAATTTCTTAATTGCATACCTATGACGTTGACAACAACTAATTATTGAACATTAACTATAGTTAGATATAAGATGAGTAGTTAGATATGAGATGAATTTACCTTATAAAACACTCTCTAGATTCAAGAGCAGCTTTTATTTCTACATGACGAGCAGCAAAATATGCGACGATTTGATAGAATGATGCTTGTGTTAGTGCAGTTATAGGCAGCTTCCTAGCTCCTTTCAAAAAAATGTTCATACATTCAGTCACGTTTGTGGTTAGTCATCCATAATGATGACCACCATCATGTGACTAGAACCACTGTTTAATATCCAAAGAAGCAAAAAATCTTAAGCAATTGGGGTTTTTCATTTGAAGTTCTGCCATGCATTCGTTAAACTTTCGAAATTGATATTTTGATCCTGCACGATATAACAAGCTCTTCAGCATACTATTTTTGTATCTATCATTGAAATTGCAGGCAACATGTCGTAAGCAAAATCTGTGATGTGCATCTTGCCAACCATTATTAGGGTTTCGTAGTGCAGATATACTGCCTTTGTGTCTATTGAAGATTAGACACATTCTGGACCTTCTATGTATACATGCTCCCATATTTTTCATAAATTCCTACGAATCAGTGCTTTTCTCTGGTACAATAGTATATGCAAGTGGATAAACATATGAATCCGCATCAACTAAGATAGCTACCACAGATGTGTTCCTCGATAATTGGTCCAACCAAAAAAATACTATTAAACATGATGAGCCTATCATCACCCTCCACCTCATTTAGCCTCCAATCGATAATTGTATTGGGATTCGTCTTGTATAATATATTCATCCATGTAAGCAACAAATTGTATGATTCCTTCCAATCTCTAAATGCCTTTGTGCAATTGCTTTTCTTCTTCCATCTCATACTTTCCAATAACTAACAAAATAAGCATATTTTTTCAATATCATGTCTTGTAATGTCATAACATTGAAAGATAGATCTTTTTTATGATGCTACTTACCTCAGTTGCAATCAAATTGGAGCCAAATTGATTGTGATTTTCACTCAATCTTGTGTAGAAACAAGAATGGGGCCATTATATTGTGTGATTTCAAATTTATCATGTTTTTTCCAATAATAGGCACAAAGTCTCCACGTGCAACCATTTCCGTATCTCTTACACTCAATAGCCCAAATATCCTTTTTTGATTCAATGACCTCAAAATTTTGATGGAACTTGACTGTATAGCTTTTTACTGCATTTTTTTAAATCCAGTTTTAAGTTAAATACCATCCCCCACCATCAAACTGTTGAAGGAATCAAATTCTTGTAGAAGCGTGTGAACGCCCTGCATTTAGACATTCGTTTTTATGGAAACAAAAACAGTAAAATAAAACATGCATTTGTAGGATAAATATTCAAACAAAACTATAAGCATGTTAGAAAAGAGGAAGAATAGAAGAAATCAAAACTCACATTTATTGATTCTTCTGGCTTTCCTCTTCCACCATTATCAACGATTTCAATCTTCTCCAATGAAGAAGGATACCACCAACAAAGTTACCTTGCTAATCTAGGATTCCAAAGAACTTGGAAGAGTGGTATCCAAGAACTTTTTAGGAGGAAAAAGGTAGAAAATTTTTAGAGAGAAAGAAGAGGCTTGGAGGCTAGTTTTTTGTGTAATAAAAAATCCATTTTTTTCCTAAATGTTCTATAAGGATATATTTATATGGAGAAAGGTTAACCTCTTCTCCAAGAATTTTTCTTTATACCCTTAGTGTTAATTAATTAAATAATCCTTATTTAGTTAATTGGCACTAATTAAATAACCCTTATTTAATTAATTGATAATTTAATTAATCATATATTAAATCGTATTTAATATACATTTAATTCATTTTCATAAATATCATATATTTATACTAATCTCCAATCTCCATTATTTCTTAATCGATTAATTAATCATTAATTAAACAATTTTTTTAAAAAGATATTGTAATTAAAGTGTGGGGTGGGGGAATTCAAACCTTAAACCATGAGGTTGATAGTATGAACCCAATTGAGCCACACTCTTGTTGGCATTAATTAAATAATTAAATAACTATATTAAATCATATTTAATATGGAATTAATTAACATATATATATATCACATATTTACATGTGTACATCTCTTTATGAATCCAATTCATATAAATCTAATATTTGAATCTTATTCAAATATCTCTCTCTTACATAATTTGGATTATAGATCATATCTATAATTAACCAATCTCATTTGATTTGAACAATTTAAATCATTCTTCATTAATATCCTTTAATAAGCTAACAAGGGGACTTTATGGACCTACATATTAGAAGCTTCAATGATATGAGATTAATTGATTAAATTATTTTGATCCAATTAATCAATAGTCATTAACTACTGATCACTCCACTAAAGACTGATAGTTGCATGCACTATAGATATATTTCTGTATCCATAGATATAACTAATCAACAGAGCAATTTGTTGGGTTGTATGTCCTAAAACTCGCAATTTGTAAGATTAAACATATTTTATTTGCAACAAAGAAGTTATTAAAGTTTATTCAATAAAACTGTTATTGAATATATAAATTGCATAAATCCAATAAACTAAGATCTATGGCTATTACATGAGTACTTGAACTTTAAGTGGAAGAGTAGATCAAGTTCGAGTAGGTAGCCAAAAATGGTCTATAAGTATACGGATAAGACTGAGTACCTTATTCTGGAAACACTATTGGATGGGCTCACTTTGTACTTTGTACGAACGATGTGATCCTAAATCGTTCATGTGAAGATATGTGGGGGGGGCATCATATGCATAAAGTTTGTATAAGATCGGACCAAGAAATAAGTCATTCTTATTTTATAATGTTGTTTACATTTTAAGACTGACTATTTCAAAACGACGACCTAGGTAACTTGACCTTATTCCTGAGTTGATTATGAACTTCTATTTATTCGAGATTATCCTTAGATTTGCATGGGTGAGGGTTGACTCAATAGTGTCGGCTCAATAAGCCTTCCATTTCAGGGGTAAGACTGGGTAGATAGTTGGGGACATAAGGTGCAAGATAGAATTCACTCCTACCCGCTTTTAGGGATAGTAGAGAGGTTGTTCTCATAAGTACTAACTCCAGATCAACAAAGGGCCCCACCCTCTCATTGGCTCGAGAGAGGCTCAGTTTAATGATTGGATCATAAACCAATAGTTCATTAGAGGATCAATGGGACTTAAAAAGCAAGACATAATCTCGAGGGTAAAACCATTTTTGACCTAGCCCTTATTACGAACAACCTGTGAAGAGTTGACTTACTAATTATAGGACATAAATATATCTACAGTGAGGAGAGTGTAGTTACCAGACTTTAGTGGAGTGACCTAGTAGTTAACGAATGATGGTTAATTAGGTTAAAGAGTTTAGCCAATTAATCTTGCATCGTTGGAGCCTATGATCTGTAGGTCCATTAGGCCTCTCTACTAGCTCACAAACGGATTAAATCTTAGAAAAGTGTGATAAGTGAATTTAAAACGTTCAAATTTGAATTAAGGGAATCAGCAATTATATATGATATAACTACACGTTTAGTTATCAAATTAAATAGAATGGAAGAATTGGATAATATTAAGGTTTCACGATTATGGAATTGGTGTTTAATTAATTTAATATTTGATATTAAATTAATGTAATTAATTATTAAGGATTAATTTTATTTGAAATTAATTATTGAATTATTTTGTATAAAATAAATGAAATTTAATGTAATATTAGTTATTGAATTAATATATAAAATTATAATATCATACTAATTTTTGAAATTTTGATTTCAAAATTAAATTTCAAAATTTAAAACTGAATTTTTTAAATCAATTTAAAATTATGAAAATTTCACTAGGTGGATTATTCCCACTTTGAACACCAAATATTCTATTTAGCCTAATTGTTTGAGGTGCCATCATGTTATGCAAAGATATTGCATGATGGATTTGAATAAAACAACTAAAAAATTGCTGAAGTTGAGGGCATGCAAATCTGGAAAAAGGAGAAAAATAATTTCTCTTTAGTTCTTGATTTAAGGAGTTGAAATTCTCCCAATTCCCTTGATAATTCCAACAAATTTTGGGTTCCACCACCTAATATAAGGTTCTAGAGGATAGTAGGCAAGATCAAGTGGTGGTCTACATCTGTTTGAAGAGGAGATTTAAGCTAAATTTGAAGATTGATGAGTTCTTCAAAAGTATATCTTCAAAACCCTATTTTAGTTCTTGAGCATGCTTTCTTAGATGCTAAAATTGATTGAATTAGAGTGCTTAATGATCCTGGTTACTTTCGCTAATTGCATGTTAACTCCATCACGATGACCCTTCATAAATGCTCATGACTACAACTGGGTCAGAATACCGTTTTACCCCTACAGTTACATATAATTCTTGAAGTACCATCGATTCTTCTAATGAACAAACAATTTTTAGTCCAACTATAAACTAACCCTCTTGAGCCAGTGAGAGATTGAGGCCTCATTGTTCAAGATCCGAAACCAGCTATTAAGGGAGCAATTTATCTAATTTCCCATGAGTGAATTCCATCTTGTGTAGTTGTATTCCTAGCTCTCTAATTAGACAAATCCTCAAAATTCTAGGCTTATTTAGTCAACTATCATGACCACTCTCACCCATATAGATCAAAGAACTGCCGTCATAAACAGGAGTTCACAACTCAATCAGGATTAAGGTCAAGTCTCCCATGGTCATCCTAGTGAAATATTAATTTCTTCAAGTAATTGTGTTATAAAGAGAAACTAATTATTTAATGGTCCGGTCTATGTATAAACTCCTTTATACAAGTTACCTCCACTCACATGTCTTTAGATAAACAATATAGTTCATATTTTTTTTAACACTTACATCTAATGTAACAATTACAAAGTGGGCCGTATCCACAATGTTACTATAATAAGGCAACCAACTTTCATCCATTTACTACATACCTTTTAGGTTATTACTTGAACATGAAACACCTGTATGTCAACCATATACTATTCAATTGATATCATATAAACTTGGATCTTAGTTTATTGGATTGAATTAATGCTATCTAAATGTCAAATAAAATACCTCTAATTTTATTAGATAAATAATTTCTATTAACAATACTACAACCACAAGATACACTAGATTTGGGACATCAATCCCAACAATTTTTTGAAGAAACCGGTGAAGGTCCGGTGCGGAAGCGGCAATCCCAAAACAATTTTCACATAATTGAAATTTTACATAATACAAATTATGCAATTATAACAAAAGTACAACATACAATTAGAGGGAAAAGAGAAAAAAAAATATAGGGTTTAAAAAATCTTACCATTGAAGAACAATTTCTTCTTCACGAAATATTTTTCTTCAGATCAATCGCGAACAGTTTGTAATCCAAAATGGCCACCACCATAAGAATTACCTCTGTATTCTCTTGCGATGAGAATCTTTCAGGAGGTGTGAGCTCTGAGTTTTTGGAAGAAAGAGAGAGAGATATTGAGAGGGAGAGGAGAGGTTTTTGGGAAACTACAAAGAGATCTCAAAAATTAGAAAGAATCATTTGTATCCAAAATATACATATATGAAGAAGATTATCCCCACCTTTAACTGCTCAAGAATTACCTCTGTATTCTCTTGCGATGAGAATCTTTCAAGAGGTATGAGTTCTGAGTTTTTGGAAGAAAGGGAGAGAGATATTGAGAGGGAAAGGAGAGGATTTTGGGAAACTACAGAGAGATCTCAAAAATCAGAAAGAATCATTTGTATCCAAAATATACATATATGAAGAAGATTATCCCCACCTTTAACTGCTCCCTACTCACTACTTGAGTGTAAAAGACAATTAAGGGGAGAGAAGTTATTTCTCTTCCTTTAAAATTAGAATTAAATTAAATTAAATTAATCTTAATTTAAATAAATATATTATATATAATATCTAACTTATTACACACACACATATATATAACTATATGTTATATCATATATAACACACAACTTATAATTTTTATATTGTATGAAACACACTATAACCTATAGTTTTTATTCCTCTAAAAAATGTATGGTGTTTAATATAAATCATATCTATACTAAATTCAATTATATGAATCTCATTCATATAACTAGTATTTGAATCATATTCAAATATTTAATTTCTCTCTGAATAAACTTTATACTATAATGTATCAAATATATTTATTAATTATATCACATATAATTCATTTAAATTAATTACATCATATATAATTAATTCCCTCAATTAATTTGAACAATTAAAATTAATGCAAATTAATTCTCAATAATCTCTGTTGGCTACAGTGGAGACCTTATAGACTTATAGATTGAAGCTTCAATGATACTTGAATAATTAATTAAACTCTTTTAATTAAATTATTCAACATCCATTAATTGTCGATCACTCCACTAAAGACCCAGCTGCACTCTTTGTGCTACAACTATATTTATGTGTCCATTAGATATAACTATTCAACAGTACGATGACCCTTCACAAATTTCTCGTAAGTACAACTGAGCCAAAACTATCGTTTTGCTCTTGTAGTTACATCTAACTCCTTAAGTACCATTGATCCCTCTAATGAACAATAAATCATAGTCAATTTATCAAACCCCTCTCAGGTTAAGAGAGGGTGTGGCACCACATTGTTCAAGCCCCAAAATCAGCCCTTAAGGGAGCAATTTATCTACTTACCCCGATGTTAGGGAAGAAGTAAATTTCATCTTGTGCAGCTGTATTTTCAGCTCCCCAATCATACGAATCCCCAAAATGGTAAGCTTGTTGAGTTGCCGATCTGGCCACTCTCACCCATACAAAATGAGGATGATGCCGTAAAGTCTCGTGTCTTGTAGTTTGTAAACATAGTTTGTACGAACGCTTGTGATATATAATATATGATATTTACTTCACTTCTTGACTTTGCACATTGGATGTTTTATTTTCTTTACCACAAACCAATAAACTAAAATCCTTGATTGTCATTATGTAACTTAAGCATGTATATGGTGACATACGAGTAGATCATGTCTTAAGTGATAACCAAAATGGTCTGTAGTATATGGATATAGGAGGGAAACCTAATCCTGGTAACACTACGGATGCGGCCCGCTTTATGGAATGGTTACAAGTGTTGTGACTTACTACGGATGGTCTGATCCTGATCATTCATGTGGGGACATGTGAGCGGGGGCGTCCTATACAAAGAGTTTGTATAAGGCCTGACCACGAACTGTTAATGTCTCGTTATATAATGCCATTCATGGCAGAGACTTCATTTCACCAGGATGACCATAGGTAACATGACCTCAATCCTGAGTGAGTTGAGAACTCCTGCCATTGAGGGCAGTTCTTTGATTTGCATGGGTGCGAGTGGCCAGGTCGCCGACTCAAACCTACTACTTTGAGGATTCGTCTTATTTGAGAGCTGCAAACGCAGCTACATAAGATGGAATTCACTCCTTCCCTGAAGCAGGGGAAAGTAGATAGATTGCTCCTTTAAGGGTTGATTCCAAGGCTTGAATGATGTGGCGCCACACACATTCTCATGACCCGAGAGGTATTCACACATAGTAGGACTATGTTGTATTGTTCATTAGAGGGATCAGTGGTACTTAAGGAGAAAGATGTAACTATAGGACAAAACAGTAAATTGGGTCAGTTATACTTACAAGCATCTATGAAGGGTTATCGTACTGATGATTGGTTATATCCGATGGACATAGAAATATATCTGTGGCAAGGAGAATTCAGTTATTGATCTTTAATAGAATGCCTGGCAGTTAACGGATGGTGGATCTCAAGAGTTTCTTTAGCTATTCATGTACTGTTAGAGCTTCGAGTCATAGGTCCATATGGTCCCATTGGTAGCTTGGATACAAGTTGAGAATCAGTTTTTAGGTCAGTTTGAAATTTTCAAATTGACAAGAGGGAGTTCGATTATATATGATATAATTGAACTGGTTAATTATATATGATATGATTGACTAAATGTATGAGATACATTAATTGGGAGGAAATTGGATATAAATATGATTTATATCAAGTAGAAGAGAAAACACTATGTGTCACACCCTACCCCAGATTACCCTCTTAACCTGGATGGAATGGTGATTGCAGCAGTTACTAACCCTTTTGCTGGCACTTACTACTTATCTAACATGTTAAATTCGCAACCCTGAATACGTACATTTCATCAATATACTGAACAAATTAAACTTAGAACTTAACATATTTACATTACAGGGTTTCATAACATTGTTCTTATATGAATATTACAACTTAGTGAGCCCCATCTAGAATACTAGTCCCTATATGACACACATGTGTACTAACTAATAAAGGTCTTCAATTAAGCTTCCTTCAACCTGACTCTTTGGATGGTAGAGCAGCAGTAGAGAAGTCTTTTGGGAACTGACCGCTACCTGAAAGAAAAATATTTGAAAATATGAGCTAGAACCAAGTGAGTGACTAATATTTAAAGCATAACTTTCATACATAAATTTGATATTAAAACTGAAAGCTTTAATTGAAAACATAAACTTGACTATTATTCATGTCATCATTAACATCACATAGCACTTTTTCATACTTTGCTAGACTATGCCTTAGTCTATTAGTCTAGAGTGGCCCTTTTGTTTACTCTTTATCATTCTTTACTGCATTACTACTTAACTGGGAAGGAACCCTTTTGTTCACTTCCTAAAAACATAATTTGCATTCTTAGTTCAGAGAGAACCTTTACTCAATTCTTCAACATCAATCCATAGCTAGTGTGGAGTGATCTCGACACTACCAATAACAACTTTTCATTCATTCGTGTGATTCTAGTTTAAGTACCATCATACCTTAGGTACTACAGCTCAGATACCTTCTCCATGTCCTTCAGTATTGAGCTGCTCAGATACCTTCTCTGTGTCCTTCAGTATCGAGCTATTCAATTCTAAGACTAAGCTTCAGTACCTTCTCATTTAGTCCTTCAGTACTGAGCTATTCAAATCTAAGATTGAGCTTCAGTACCTTCTCATCTAGTCCTTCAGTACTGAGCTACTCATACTGAACTTGCATATTCTCATCTCTTAATGACTTAGTTGCCCAAAAGCATTCTATACTAACACATCCTCATATTCATTGAAAAGCATAACATAAACATAACATTAATGTGAGATGCGTTGCTCGGTAACTATTTGAGAATAGTTATCATAAATAACTTTCAGTAAACATGCATTGTTAAACATTCATAAGCATTAGCAATTTACTTAAAACATTTAAAGCATTTAGAGTCACTCACAGTCTTTGGCAATCCTCTTCATGTATATGCTCACTGTGCATTGAACACTTAGCCAAATTCTTAGGCCTTAACTTGACTAGGCAGCAACTTCATCACCATGCGTCCATGGCTTTCTTTAGGCGTTCAAGCCTCCTATGCGACCAAGCTTTCAATCCACGCCTATTGCCCATCGCATACCTGTGCACCCATCGTTTAGCTCATGCGACCATCTTGTGGCACATCAACGCATGCCCAATGCGTTCGTCTGGTCGCGCCCATGGACAATCGCATAGCAACCTTTGTNGCGTTCGTCTGGTCGCGCCCATGGACAATCGCATAGCAACCTTTGTGCCCATTGTTTAGCTCATGCGCCCGTCTTATGGCACATCAATGCATAACCCATGTGTTCGTCTGGTTGTGCCCATAAACTCCAACGCAACCTTGCCCTAATACCTTGTGCGCCTACCTGCAGGATCCAATGCCCACACAGCACTTATACTTATAGCTTCAATATGCATTGCATGGTCTAATGCCTCTCAGCGCGTCCTTGCACCAATTCAGCCTCCAACGCATGCGCTCAACATTATCATCAAGCCCTTAAAGCTGCTTGCTTGTTCAATCCAAGCAGCTGCTTGCTTGTTCAAGATTCCATATTTAATTTACAATTTTAATAACTAATTTTCTTGGACTTTTCTCAAGAAATTTCCTTCTACAAACATTCTCTAAATGTCTTACCAAGCTTAACTTAAAATTTCAGCTCAGACTTCTTTGTGGTTGAGTGGAAACCTCAGATCATCAAGACTGGCCCAAACTTACCCGAGAATTCGACTTTCAGCTAGATTTTTTACTCTCAAGCTCAATTCTGCTAGAATTTCCTTCCAACATTCAACCTCAGAAACTAGAGACACTCAAGGTTTTAATGGCTCTGAAAATACTCCATTTGGTCGAGTAAATTTCTCCAAACCTCTCTTTGAAGTTGAGCTTCCCCTTTTAAACTAGCAGATGCATGTTCTCCTTTTAACATCATACTGCCACCTCATCCTTAAGGGATAATATCAAACCTGTTTATGACAGTTGGCTTAGTTGATCAATCACTAAGATGATCATTTCCTCTTGGTTATCGACGCAAGGATCAGCTCCCAAGCAAACGCTTGCAACCACATGGCCGCATGCCTCCTCCACACAATGCATCGCCCAATCTGGCTAAGGTGTAACTCCCTTAGAGGCTATTACGTCCCCCCTTTGGTCGTATACTCTTAAGCCAATGCATGTCCTAGCCCACACATAGCTTAGTCTTATCATATGAACCAAGCATTAGGCCTTCCCCGTTTCATAGCATAACTTTAGCGTGCATCGAGTTTCAACGCCTTGTGCACATCGCATACTCCATTGTCTAGCTCCCAGCGCCCAAACGTCTATTGTCTAGCTTATCATGCAGCTCATCGTCTAGTGCTGATGCTGATCGTGCAGTGCCAATGCCTCGTCGCTTAATGCAATCGTCCAATGCATAGTGCTATCGCTTAACGCGACCTTTCATATCGTCTAGCACCACACTTTACTGTACAATCACCTACCGCATCGTTTAACTCGGTGCATTTGCTACACATCACCTACCTCATCGCGTAATGCTGCTTATTTACTACATGATCGTCTAGTGCCCAAATACCCTCGTAAGCCCCTTGGCTGCCACAAGCCTTATCAACGCATCATGCCTTTCAATTCACGTGTTTATCCTTAGTACCAATGCATAGTTTATCCTTGCCTTCAACACTTAGCCTCTACAAGCCTTGGTTGCTACACATGCAACCTCATGCGTCCATACTTCTCCATCAACGCATGCCTACACTTGGCTTCCATACTTAGCCAATTTTCACTTGTTATACTATCTAAAACTCAACCATGACTAAGTATTTCTAACACTTAGAATTTTCTTCCTCCGTCTTCTAGTATTCTTTACCTCATTTCATAACTTTACTTAACACGCTTGTTACTCACTTATGTAGGAAAAATGGAGTACGGGATTTACACTATGGTTAATATATGATATCAAACTATAAGTTATGAATATAATGTGATTATATTTATTATTTTATTAATTGGACAGTTATGGGATAATTGCCCGACGTTTTCTCCGTAACCATGCATTAGTGGGAAGTTCAATTTCAGTTTTCGTAACTGAAGAATAAAATAAAAATTGTTTTCATTTTACAAAGATATCGAGAAGACATGCTAAAATTGCTCACGGAGTGTTTGGATTCCATCACTTAGTAATTGAGAGTATATACGATAAGCTCACGTTTGCTAAACGACCGCTCACTCACGCGTGGGCTTCTCTAAACGATCGCTTACATTTTATTAAACGATCGCTTAGCGCCCGAGCTTTACTAAACAATTGTCTAGACGATCGCCTAGCTTTTCCCACACGATTGTGTACCTCACCTCAACGATCAAGCATCTTGACTATACGATAGTCATTGCCCTCTCCCACTTGCTTGATCGCTGTACACGATTTCTTTTCCTCCTCACCTCTACCAAATACGAACAGAGCCACAACTTTGGATTCTCACTCCGAGAATATTAAGGGTTCCAAATGGTGGTATCGTCCCCATTTCCTGCTGTTTGAGAGAAGTCGTTAGTGATAGACGTCCAGGGTGTTGCTGAACGATAGCTTGTTGTTCTAGTGAGAACACAAGGAGTTCGTTCATGTGAGAGCGAGTTTTGCCGAGAAGAGAGTCTTCAACTAGTAAGTGACTTATTCTCTGTATTGTTTATTCTTGAAGCATGTCGGTAATTTAGTTGTTTAATGCATATCGATTTGTGTGAATGTAAATGTGGAATTTTTGTCACAATGAATTGGAAAGATCCACTTCCGCTCATAGGTACTCTTGTATAAGACTTCCTTCAATTGGTAGCAGAGCCAGGTTTCTGATATTCCAAATTCATTGCTGCAAAGAATTGCATTTACATTCTCGGTGGGTAAAAGCATGTCTACTTTCTGTTTTATGTGTTAATTTGTTTGTGGATGTGTGGATTAATGGAGTTTCTGGGATGAAACCTCGGTTTGTTAAATTCTTTTACATTTCAAATTAATTGTAAAGGCCCTTGCATTTTGGTCATTATTAATTGCTATCAAGTCTATAATCAAAATTAGTTTAAGTCTGTGAGTCATTTGTGAAGAATCTTCGAAGCAAGAGTTGTTGTTCTTCGAGGAAGAAGATGACCAAGTGTTGGTCGGGTCATGTAGACAATGGGGTAGACGATCGCTGTGTATCTAATACTTGGGAGTTGTTTTGAGCGTGTGCACTAGACGATCGTATAACTCAACAAGCCTCATCGCTTAGTTACTGACTATACAATCTAGAGTAAATTGCATAGTAAATCGTTTACCTTTCATGTGTTAACGATCAGGCTTCGTAGCCTTGTTGTTGTCTAAGCGATCGTTTAGCATCTGCGCATTATTGTCTAGTGTGCGCTTCATGACCGTTTACCTGAAGGCGTTTACTAAATGATGGGAGCTTTGCTCTGCGGTTCAAGACCCGATTTGTCTATGAATCGGTTTGCTCAATGGAAAAATGTAATAGATAGAATTTTTCATTCCGGCTTTTTAGGTGGTTCATCCCGGTCTATTAATCGATTTTTTTTATACATGAGATGTATGGTTTAATTTATATGTCATATGGTATACACATATAGAAAAATCCCACCTTCGGTTATGCATTGGTCAGGCATCATTTCTTTATTATAAGTGTTATGATTTAGAGAAGCATAATTTATATTACATAAGAGCATGCTCATGCATCATATAAGGGACTTTGGTGTCGAAAATGAGGGGTCACGCTTATGCGAAATTGTTAAGGGTTAACAGTTTTGGTCAAAATAAATGGTGGCTGTTAGGTTCAGTTCCAAGAGTTGCTTCTACCTAATGGTTGAGAATGTATCATCCCAGTAAAGGGCATCTAATCACCCCACCGGTGACGTTTGTCCTGCCTCGCTGGGGCATCATTGCAAAATAGAAGTCTAATCACTTAGGGTACTTGGAAACTATTTTGCTAAAACTAATTGATTAAAATGTTGTTTAGCAAAGTCTTACAAAGTTTATTCGTTTTTCAGCAACAGTTTTTAAAATGGCTACATCCACAATCGTTTTGCTTAGCGCCGATAAATTTTGTTCATTTTTCTGGACGTTTGTCCTACCTCACTGGGGCATCATTACAAAATAGAAGTCTAATCACTTAGGGTACTTCCACAATCACTGGCAACAACTATTCGAGTTGAAAACGTATGATCACGACGATACTCATCATCGAGGATCTAATGTTTGCCCTTACAGAGGTTTGTCCTCCTATTCCAGCTCCAAACACCGCTCGAAATGTTCGAAAGGTGTACAAGCGATGGACATAGGCAAACAAGAAGGCCCGAGACTATATCTTGGCCAGTCTGAGTGATGTGTTGGTCAATAAGCATGAGTCCATGGTCTCAGCGCGTGAGATCATCGAGTCCCTGTAGGGGATTTTTAGACACCTGTCTAGACAGCTCAAGCACGATGCTCTGAAATACATCTTCAACTTCAAAATGGAGGAAGGCACCTCTGTTCATGAACATGTGCTTAACATGATGGTCCACTTTAATGTGGCGGAGATGAATGGGTCTAGAATTGTAACACCCCAAATATATTTTTTATTATTATTTTTTTTTTTTGTGTAATTTCAGTATTTTCTTTTATTATTGAGGGAATTTTGGAAGTCAAGTGTAGTTGCGGAATTTAATTTTTGGCGTTGAATTTATTCAATTTGGAAATTAATGACAGGAATTAATTTCATTTTGGGAAGGAAACAAATTTAATAGTATAAAGTAGAATAAGGAAAGGAATAAAATAAAGTTTATTTTATTTCCTTTTTAGTTTTTGTTTTATTATTATTTTTCTTTTTATATAAACAAAACTTAAAATCTTCTTCTTCAACCTCATCGCACGCGCCCCCCTTGAGAAAACCTAGCCATTGACGACAGCTCAGTTTTTTGTCGAACCCGACGCCGACGAGCAATCAGCGATTCGAAGCCCCCTCAGCGCGCCGGCTGGTCAGAGTAGACGCCTCGTCCACTGTGTTCCGCCGAGAGCCCAGATCCGAAGGCGTCCGCTGCGTTCCATCGAGAGCCGCTCGTCCAATTTATCCAGCTCGTCCAGCCGAACTCCTTTGCGCGTCGCTTGTCCGGTCGGTCTCCTCTGTCGTACGCCTAGCACTGCTTCAAGCCACATCCGCCACCCTAGGTTTTTCGCCATTAATTGTTGTCACCCTATCGCGTCGGGCCTGTCTTGGTCTTCGTCAGATTTGTTGGGGTAATATTGTGTCGGTTTGTTTCATTCTCTTGGCCATTAATATTGTGTTTCAGTGTTATGACTCGCCTTTGCTGGGTTTTGTTTCAAGCTAAAGTCGTCAAAAAGTTTGGAAGTCAAAAGAGGCACCGTCGAGGAAGGTGGAAGTGATTTTCATTCTGTGAGTAAATTCTTGATAGTTTGGATTAGGACCGGAAGTCTTACAATTTTGGCTTCAATTGAAATTAAGAGTTGTTTTGTTATAGGATCGCTACTTTGGATTTTTCGTTATAGTTTGGTGGTCTAATTTTTATTTGTGGAGTATCGACTCGAGGTAAGTAATCTTACCACTGGAACTACCCATGGGCTAGACTTTAGTTGTATGCTAGCATGATAAGTGTATGTTATGGTAAATGTTAGCATGTTGATTGACAATATGATCTGAATCAAAGTATGTTCTGGCATAAATTCTGATTTGTTTACATACACACCTAAGTACTTGATCGTTAGTATGTGATAGTATGTGTTTTCATATGTCGATGTCTGATCTGCTAGTGTTAAGGCATACTTGCATGTTGTGCATTTATGATGTTAGTTATACATGGATGATGTATAATATGTTATTAAGAATTATGTGTATGTGATGAAGCCATGGTATCAAGGATTTTTATGTATGTTTTAGAACTATAAAATGTTGGATCTTAGCACGTTAAGGCTGTGTGAATATCCTCATTGATTAGTTAGATGCTCACCAGTTTGTGTTTCCTTCGGGATTCACTAGTTTGTGTTTCCTTCGGGATTTACCAGTCTATGTTTCCTTCGAGATTCACCAGTTTTGTGTTTCCTTCGGGATTCACCAGTTTGAGGTTCCTTTGGGATTCACCAATTTTGTGTTTCCTTCGGGATTCACCAGTTTTGTGTTTCCTCCGGGATTCACCAGTTTTGTGTTTCCTTTGGAATTCACTAGTTTTTTTGGCATACTTAACTACAATAGGATAAGACTCAGTCTCTTGTATGTTACATGTATTTATGTGCCATAGGTGGGTATCTAGAGGACATAGATGCCTAGCCTGACCCCAGTGGTGGGGTTACTTACTGAGTATTTCATGCTCATTCTTTCCTATATTGATGTTTCAGGTAAGGGTAGAGATGCACCCGCGATGGCTCAACAGAATTCGTGATCGTGCCACTAGGACTAGTTTTTACGCTTCCGCATCATGACATTTAGAGTCTTTATTTCTCCCTTAATGTTTAGTTTTATTGTTTTAAACTTATTATTAAGGATTATTTCTTTTATATACTTTTAATAGTCTTTACGAATTATGGGTACCCTATTATTATTTTAACAATTGCATTTAATAAATGTCTTTTGAACTTCTCTTGTTTAATTAACATTTATTTCAACCTAACTGGGCATCGTTTTAAATCCTATGCATGCATTTATTTTAGTAACAACTTAACCTAAGTCCTAGAAGGTCGAGTCATTACAAGAATCGATGAGGGCGGTCAGGTTAGCATCATCTTGCATTCATTGTCGGACAGCTTCCTCCACTTTGTTAGTAATGCGATTCTTAACAAAGTGGAATATACCCTTACAACTCTCCTCAATGAGTTGCAGACATACCAATCTTTATTAAAAAGTAAATAGAGGAAAAGGGGTGAGGAAAATGTTGCTTCATCTCTTAGAACGTTCCATCGAGGTTCACCTCAGGGACAAAGTCTGCACCTTCTACTTCTAACTCTGGAAAGGGGAAGAAGAAGAATGGTGGTAAGGGGAAAGGGAAAGCGCCTGCTAACCCGCCACCTATCACCCCAAGGATGCGTCCGCCGCCGGTTGAAAAAAGGAAAATGTTTCCACTACAACTGGGACAGACACTGAAAGAGGAATTGTCCTCGGTATCTGAAGGAAAGGAATGCGGCCAAGGTAGACAAAGGTAAATATGATTTACTTGTGCTAGAAACATGTTTAGTGGAGAATGATGATTCTACTTGGATAATTGATTCGAGTGCCATTAATCACATTTGTTCTTCTTTTTAGGAGATTAGATCCTAACAACAGCTAAAGGCTGGTGAGATGACGATGCGAGTAGGCATCGGGCACGTTGTCTCAACTGTGGCAGTGGGAGGCATCCAGCTAACTTTACAGAATAGGTTTCTTGTATTGAAAGATGTTTTTGTTGTTCCTGAATTAAAAAAGAATCTTATTTCTGTAAAGTGTCTGGTACAACGCTTTCTTTTAATGTGGATAAAATGTTTATTCATAAAGATGGTGTTGAGATTTGTATAGCTAAACTGGAAAACAACTCGTATGTGCTAAGACTGTTAGCCTTAAGTTCCCTCTATAACATAGAGATGTTTAAATCTGTTGTAACTCAATCTAAACATCAACGAATTTCTCCAAAAGAAAATTCCCAACTTTGGCACTTTCGATTAGGGCACATCAATCTCAATAGGATTGAGAGATTGGTGAAGAATGGCCTTCTAAGTGAGTTAGAAGAAAATTCTTGATCGGTGTGCGAATCTTGCCTTGAGGGTAAGATGACTAAAAGACCTTTTACTGGAAAAGATTATCGAGCCAAACAGCCTCTTGAGTTAGTAATTCTGACCTCTGTGGACCTATGAATGTACGAGCCCAAGGTGGCTATGGGTATTCTATAAGTTTTACTGATGATTATTATAGGTATGGGTATGTTTATCTGATGCAACAGAAGTTTGAATCCTTTGAAAAGTTCAAAGAGTACAAGGCTAAAGTTGAAAATGCATTAGATAGACGGATCAAAACACTTCGATCAAATCGAGGTGAAGAGTTTTTGGATTCGACATTCTAGGATTATTTAATAGAACATGGAATTGTTTCCCAACCCTCAGCATCGGGTACACCTTAGTAGAATGGTGTAGCGGAGAGGAGAAATAGAACCTTGTTGGATCTGGTTCGTTCAATGATGAGTTACTCTTCCTTACCGGACTAGTTTTGGGGTTTCGCAGTAGAGACTGCGATTTACATACTCAACTGTGTTCCTTCCAAGAGTATTGCGAGAATACCTCTGGAGTTGTGGAACCGGCGTAAAGCTAGTTTACGTCACTTCTACATCTGGGGTTGCCCTGCACATGTGCTTAAAGCAAATCCCAAGAAGTTGGAACCACGGTCGAGGTTATGCATTTTTATAGGCTCTCCAAAGGTACACGAGGGGGTTATTTTTATGATCCGTCAGAAAATAGGGTATTTATTTCCACGAAGAATACTTTCCTGGAGGAGGATCATATTAGGGAGCACATTCCATGTAGTAAAGTCGTGTTACGTAAGCTTCCTAATGAAACTACTAAAACTTCAACAAGAGTTATTGAAGGGCCTGCTTAATTAGCAAGAGTTGTTGATGATAGTTCATCTCGTAGGTCGGTTCCACCTGATGGGGTAAGATCTATAGGTTGTAAATGAATCTACAAGAAGAAACGGGTTGATGATGGGAAGGTGCAAACCTTCAAGGCTCGACTTGTGGCAAAGGGTTATACCCAGGTGGAGGGATTCGAATATGAGGAGACTTTCTTACCTGTTGCCATGTTAAAGTCGATCCGCATCCTTCTGTCCATTGCCACTTATTATAATTATGAGATCTGGAAAATGGACATCAAGATGGCCTTTCTGAATGGCTATCTTGAGGAGATCATTTACATGGTGCAACCCGAGGGATTCATTGCCCATGGTCAAGAGCAAAAAGTTTGCAAACGGAATTGGTCCATTTATAGGTTGATACAGGGGTCTCGATCTTGGAACATTCGGTTTGATACTGCGATCAAATCGGATGGCTTTGACCAAAATGTTGATGAACCTTGTGTCTACAAAAAGATCGTCAACAGTTCACTAGTTTTCTTATTGTTGTATGTAGATGATATCATACTTATTGGGAATGATGTAGGTCTACTGACTGCACTTAAAAACTAGCTAGCGACCAATTCTAAATGAAAGATTTGGGAGAGGCTCAGTTTTTCTGGGTATACAGATCTTTTGGGATCGTAAGAACAAAATGCTAGCACTGTCTCAAGCATCATAAATTGATAAGATGTTGCTCAAGTACTCGATGTAGGACTTTAAAAGGGGCTTACTACCGTTCAGGTATGGAGTCACTTTGTCTAAGGATATGTGTCCTAAGACGCCTCAAGAGGTTGAGGATATGAGATAGGTCCCATCTGCATCTTTCGTTGGTAGTTCAGTACATGATGCTCTATACTAGGCCAGACATCTGCTACGCTGTGGGAATAGATATAGGTATCAGTCTAACCCAAGCCAACATCAGTGGACCACAGTGAAGAACATCCTCAAGTATCTTCAGAGAACAAGGGAATACATGCTTGTGTATGGATCTAGGGATTTGATCCTTACCAGACACACAGATTCTGACTTTTAAACTGATAGGGACTCTCGAAAGTCCACTTCAGGGTCAGTTTTTACTCTTAATGGAGGAGTTGTAGTGTGGCAAAGCACTAAGCAGGGGTGCATCGCCAACTCCACTATAGCAGCCAAGTACATAGCAGCTTGCGAAGCTTCTAAGAAGGCCGTCTGACTCAGGAAGTTCCTGACAGAACTGGAAATTGTTCTAGATATGTATAAGCCCATCACCCTCTATTGTGACAATAGTGGTATTGTGGCGAACTCCAAGGAGTCGAGGAGTCACAGGCACGACAAACACATAGAGCGAAAGTAGCACCTAATCCGCGAGATAGTGCATTGAAGGGATGTGATCTTCACAAAAATCGCTTCAGAGCACAACGTTGCTGACCCATTTACGAAGGCTCTCACGGCTACAGTGTTTGAGGGTCATCTTCAGAGCTTGGTTCTACGGGACCGCCCGCGACTAGACTAGAGTAAGTGGGAGATTTTCTTATACTGGGCCTTAGTGCCCTAGTTTATTGTTTTGTACTAGTTTTTGTACACCCCATTCACTTTAGGGCAAGTAGGAGATTGTTAGGGATGATGCCCTAAAGTCTCGTATCCTGTAGTTTGTAAACATAGTTTGTACGAACGCTTGTGATGTACAATATATGATATTTACTTCACTTCTTGACTTTGCACATTGGATGTTTTATTTGCTTTACCACAAACCAATAAACTAAAATCCCTGGTTGTCATTATGTAACTTAAGCATGTATGTGGTGACATACGTGTGGATCATATCTTAAGTGATAACCAAAATGGTCTATAGTATATGGATATAGGAGGGAAACCTTATCCTGCTAACGCTACGGATACGGCCTGCTTTGTGGAATGGTTACAAGTGTTGTGACTTGGCACTAATGGTCTAATCCTAATCATTCGTGTGGGGACATGCGAGCGGGGGCATCCTATACAAAGAGTTTGTATAAGGCCTGACCACGAAATGTTAATGTCTCGTTATATAAAGCCATTCATGACAGAGATTTCACTTCACTAGGATGACCACAGGTAACATGACCTCAATCTTGAGTGAGTTGGGAACTTCTACCATTGAGGGTGGTCCATTGATTTGTATGAGTTTGCATAAAGACTGGACTACGAAATAGCCACTTTTCTTTATAAGGATCGTTTACTGTTAAAACTAACTATTTCATACTAAAGTAACCTAGGATAACTCGATCTTAATCTTGAGTTAGCTATGAACTCCTGTTTATTAGGGATTATCCTTTGATCTGCATGTGTGAGAGTAGTCCAACAGCAGTGCTCAATAAGCCTTCCATTTTGGGGATAAGACCAGATAGATGGCTGAGGATATAAACCTGCAAGATGAAATTCACTCCTAACCGTTTTAGGGTTAGCAGATAGGTTGTTCTCTTAAGTGTTGATTCCAGATTTTGAATAATCGGGGCTCCGCCTTCTCATAATAGAGAGGCACATGATTCATAAGTAGTATTATGAATCAATTGTTCATTAGAGGGTTAGTGGAAACTTAAGAAACAAGATGTATTTACAGGGGTAAAACGATAATTTTGACCCAGCTATAATTACGAACGACCTGTGAAGGTTCAACTTACTAATTATGGTTCACATGGACAAAAATATATCTACAGTGAGGAGAATGAAACTATCGAGCTATAGTGGTGTTCCTTAATAGTTAACAAATAGTAATTAATTTGGTTTAAAGAGTTTAATGAATTAATTACAAATCATTGGAGCACATGATCTGTAGGTCCATCAGGTCCCTCTACAAGCTCTTAAATTGAAATAACAAATTGAGTATTGATGTATGAAATTAGGGTTATGAATTTGAAATGTTCAAATTCAATTTTAGGGTTTTCAATTGATTGTATATGATACAATTATAAACGTTTAATATAATTGAAATTAAACGAAATTGGAGCCTCAATTAATATTTAAATTATGATTTAAATATGAAATTGATTTATATTGGTGAAATTGGTGTTTTATTAATTTAATATCAAGATATTCAATTGATATTCTTTTAATAAAAAAGTTTAATTAAAAATTAAAAATAGTTTTATTTAAATTAATTATTGTTTAATTAATTTTATAAAACTAATTTTAAAATAAAATGATTTTATTTTAAATAATTTTTAAGTTAGTGGATTTTTCCAAATTTAGGGGAAAATCCATTTACATTTTAATGGAATCTCACCAAATTTCAAATGCCTTCTGCAATTATCACCAAGTAGGTGGTGTCATCCATGAAATACTATTGGTTTGCATAATTTCTATCTATGTATAAAAGTTCCATGCGGAAAGATTGATTATGATTCTAAGTTAACTTACTGAAGTAAAAAAGATCTAAAAACCCTATTCAACCCTCACTAGTTCATCCATAATTCAACCTGGTTTGAGTCTTTCTACCACACATTTCTTCTTGAGCATAGTTGAGAAGATCTTGGTGGTGGTCTTCTTGAAGATTTAAGCTCAATCCCAGTGAAATTCTATTGAAATTTGTGGATGAGATCTTCAAAGATAATATGTGTTTCAAACCCTCTTATGAATGTCATATGAATAGCATGTTTAAAATTCAAATCAAATGTAGTTTAAGTGCTTATTGATTCTGAAGTCTTCCGTTGCATGTTATATTAATTATTCAATTGGTATCAAAGCATGATTTAAGTGCTTAACTATTGTTAATTTGAGTTTGGTGGGTGTTCTTTATGAACTGTATGAAAACAGTGTACTTATATGGTTTTTCAGTGTTTTGGCATTTGAATTTTTTCAATTATATTGTTTCTCTTGTTTGGCTCATGTTTGATAGGCCTTAATATGTGTTTAAGAGTCTATAACTCGTATGGAATCATTAGAAGTTGAAATTAAGTTGTAATTGAAAAAAGAAGTGAAGAAGGTCGAGCTGCAGATTCCAAATCGTGAGCTTCTACCCAGGTAGTGTTGCGACGCTGCCCTTGAGCATTGCATAATTGCTCAAAGTTCTAGCAACAACGAGATTTTCGTTTGAAGTTCAAGCGAGATTTCTGTTCAAAACCAGCGAGAGTGAGATTTACATCAGGTATTGTTACGACACTGCCCTTGAGCGTTGCAACGCTACTCCCAATTCCAATGAGATCAAGTTTGAGTAGTGAGATTTGATCAAGTTTCAAGCGAGATTATGTTTAAAGCGAGATTTTGAATCAAGTTTGAGCAAGATTTCTAGTTCGAGCGAGATTCTAATGGAATTTCAAGTGAGAGATCAAGTTTGAGCGATATTTTGAATCGAGTTCGAGCGAGATTTCGAGCTAGGAGCAAGAGATTGAGTTTGTGTAAGATTTTTTAACCAGTTTAATGAGGTTGACTCATTGACTGAGCAAGACTCATCGAGGATTGACTGGTTTGACCGGTTTTTCTTCGAACTTGACCCAGTTCACCTTCAAAAGTGTTTTGATAGGTCTGGTTCAGGTGGTTTACATTCGGTTCAAGCTGTTTTGGTCCGATTTAGAGCGGTTCGAACGGTCTGAAAGTGGTTTGGATCTGTTTCTTATTGTTTCTGTCATAATTAGGCTTTTGTTTACTGAAAAATGCCAAAACTAATATCGTATCAGTATGTGTTTAATTATTTATGCATGTGATGTATGTCATAATTAAATAAATTTTGTGTGTGCATATAATATGCCATGTAGATTTAAGAACCCACCATAGGAAGCATGTTACATGCATTGAAAGTATGTTATAATATGTTACAATATATAGTATGCATGATTAGTGTTTCTTTTATTTAATATAAATGTTATATTAAATATTAAATACCTTTGATGTATGTTGTGGATGTTTTAGCATGTCTTAAATTTTGTAAGTTGTTCTAAAATAAAATTGGACTATAAGATCCATAACAAAGATACACAACATGCTCACTTAGGTTAACGACTAGTTTTAATTGTTAAAATAGATTGTTGCCTTATAAAATTTGGTTACAAACCCAAATCGGTTCATAAACCTGTCTAAGGCTGGGGGTATTTAAGTTGACGGTTTACATAACACCTCCTACCATGGGATTATGACCGAAATATTGAGCGTTGTTAACTGATTTTATGAGCTTGCATGAGTGGTGTGAGATTTAAAATTAGTTTAAACACTTCGACATCGTAGGATTATATCCAAATATAAATGTTATACTTAGATACAATGATATAGACTTAGGTTTTTTAAAGTTAGTTGTTTTTAATCTAAGTAAATAGATACCCAAACATTCAAAACACTTCAGTGGGAGATTAACACCGTGAGATCCATGCTCGGCCTCATGTCGCTTTTTTCGTGACTACTCTATTCAAAAGTGTTTGCATGGGTCAATAACAAGGTGAATGAGGGAAGTAGTTTATAGTAAGTGGATGAAGGAAATGTGTCAACATTATCCTACGGTCTCCTCCATTAGTTTGAACCATGAGATACCTATATTGCGTCTGCTGTCGTTTTTAGGCCGCACTAGCTAGTCGTTAACTACGGTGATCCCCACGAAGGGTTGTAAAATAGGATTCGGAAAAACCCAAGCTTCAGTAATGAATATGGTCTTTTGTATATTGTCTTCCATCTCAGGGGCATATTCCTACCGTTCTATAAAATCTAAAAATGACGGGTCACACTTACAAAAATTACTAATCGTTAGTAAAGATCTTGACCGAAAATGATAAAGAAAAAGAACTATAGGAATAAAAAGTTATTCTGATATAGTATTTGGTCAAAAATTGTCTTACTTCGGTGAAGGAATTATTGACTGCCCATGGTAGCAACTGTTCTAAATCACTAAAGTATCGTTGCAAATAAATAAAGAGTTTTGCATACTTTATTATTTTTTGCTAAATTTGGATTTAGATGCATAAGTTCAATAAAATGTTTTAAAAAAAATTTCAACAACGTCGAATTCAATTATACAACTGCTTGCTTCCGATAAGTTTAACGGAGAATGATATTTAAACTAGAAATCCAACATTAATACGATATTAGTTGTTGATGATTTGAGATTTGTGTTGATGGATAAATGTCCTCTGATTGCCAATACAATAGCGAACCGAAATGTTTGGGACATTTATGATCTGGGTTAGGGCTAACGAAAAAGCCTAGGCTTATATCTTATCAAGTATATCTGATGTACTTAATAAGAAACATGAGGTAATGCCCATCACCCGTGAGATAATAGCGTCGCTCCAAGAAATGTTCGGGCAACCGTCATCCTCTGTTCGACATGAAGCTATTAAGTATGTTTATAATACTCGCATGAAAGATGGTACCAACATCAAAGAACATGTTCTCAATATGATGGTCCATTTTAATATTACTGAGGCTCATGGGGTGATGATAGATGAAATAAGTCAAGTCAGTATGATATTAGAATCTCTTCCGAAGAATTATCTAGCTATCAGAACCAATGCTGTTATGAACAAAATTACTTACAATTTGACTATATTGTTGAACGAGCTACAGACGTATTAGTCTATGATGAAACTTAAAGAAGGTGAAATAAATGTTATCTCACGACCTAAAAAGTTTCTAAAGAGGTCTACGTCTGGAACAAAATCGTTGATAAAAAGAATTTTGTTCCCTCTTCTTCGAAAGAAAAGTCTATACAAATGAAGAAGAAGGGAAAGAGGATTAAGAAAACCACTACAAAGAAGAACAAAAACAAAAACAAGGCTCCCAAAGGAAAGTGTTTCCATTACGGAGAGTATTGGCACTGGGAGTGTAACTGCCCGAAATATTTAGCAGAAAAGGCGAACCAAGGTAAATCAAATTTACTAGTAGTTGAAACATGTCTAGTGGAAAATTTTCACCTAACCTAGATATTAGATTCAAGCGCCACTAATCATATTTGCACTTTTCTACAGGAAACTAGTTCTTGGAGACAACTTTCTGAACAAGAAATGACTTTCAAGGTGGGAACGGGTGAAGTCATTTCAACTCATGCAGTGGGAGATGTCAAGCTATTTTTTGGAGAATCTTTCATCTTATTTAGAAATGTATATTACGTACGTAAGATGAAAAGAAACTTAATCCCCATTTCCTGTCTGTTAGAAAATATGTACATAATATCTTTTGAATCTAATGAAATGTTTGTTTTTTCAATAGGTGTTCATATTTGTTCTGCAAGACTCGAAAATAACTTATACATATTAGAACCAACTAAAGCAAAGACCATTCTAAATATAGAGATGTTTAAAACGGTTGAGACTCAAAATAAAAGACGAAAAATTTCTCCTAGCGCCTATATTTGGCACCTCAGACTTCGTCAAATTAATCTCAACAGGATTGAGAGATTGGTAAAAAGCGGTCATCTAAGTCAGTTAAAAGATAGTTTTTTACCTTCATGTGAATCATGTCTTGAGGAAAAAAAGATAAAAAGATCTTTTCCTGAAAAAGGTATTCGTGCCAAAGAACCTCTCGAACTTATACATTCAGACCTACGTGGTCCGATGAGTATAAAAGCATGAGGAGGCTACCAGTATTTTGTCAGTTTTATTGATGATTACACGAGATATGGCTATATTTACTCAATAAGTCACAAGTCTGAAACTCTTGAAAAGTTCAAAGAATTTAAGATTGAGACATAAAATTTGTTAAGTAAAAGATTTAAAACGCTTCAATCTGATCGAGTTAGTAAGTATATGGATTTACAATTCTAGAAATATCTAGTAGATCATGGAATTCAATCCCAACTCACAACACTTGGAACACAACAAAATGGTGCTGTAGAAAGGAGAAATCAAACCTTGTTAGACATGGTCCGACCAATGATGAATTATGCTCAGTTACCTCAGTCCTTTTGGGGGTATGCAGTACAGACTTCAGTATATATTCTAAATGTCATTCCTTCAAAAAGTATTTCAAAAACACTACATGAATTATGGAAAGGACGCAAAACTAGTTTACATCATTTTTGTATCTAGGATTGTCTAGCACACGTGTTGGTACAAAATCCTAAGAAACTGGAAACACGTTAGAAGTTATGCCTTTTTGTAGGATACCCTAAAGAAACAAAAGAAAGAATGTTCTATGATCCCCAAGAAGATAAAGTATTTATATTTACAAATGCTACATTGATGGAAGAAGATCATGTTAAAAATCATCTACCTCGCAGTAAACTAATATTACAAGAAATGACCAAAGATGCTAAGAAAAATCAACAAGGGTTGTTGATCAAGCTGGTCCATCAATAATTGTTGTTGCCTCGTCACGTCCTTCTCAAGTTTTGAGTATTCCTCGATGTAGTGGGAGAGTTATTCAGCAACCTAAATGCTATATGGGTTTAACCAAAACTCAAAACATCATACATGACGATGGATTAGAGCATCCATTAACCTTTAAAAAGGCAATGGAAGATGTTGACGGGGAACAGTGGATAAAAGCCATGGACATTGAAATGGAGTCTATGTACTTCAACTCTATCTAGAAACTTGTAGATCAACCATATGGGGGTTAAACCTATAGGTTGCAAATGGATCTACAACAGGAAACAAGACCAAACTGGCAAGGTGCAAACCTATAAAGTCAGACTCGTGACAAAATGTTTTACCCAAATAGAAGGGATTCATTATGAAGAAACCTTTTCTCCTGTTGCCATGATAAAGTCTATAAGAATACTTCTATCCATTGCCACATATTATGACTATGAAATATGGTAAATGATGTCAAGAAAACATTTCTGAACGACCATCTTGATGAAAGTATTTTTATGTCTCAACCAAAAGGGTTCATCGGACAAGGACAAGAGCAGAAAGTCTGTAAGCTTAAACGATCCATTTATGGGTTAAAACAAGCTTCAAGATCCTGGAATATAAGATTTGATACTACGATCAAATCTTATGGCTTTGAACATAATGTTGACGAACCTTGTGTATACAAGGAAATAGTCAACAAGACAGTAGCATTCGTAGTACTTTATGTTGATAATATCTTGCTCATTGGGAATGAGACAAGCTTCCTTGCTGACGTAAAGAGATGGTTAGCAACACAATTCCAAATGAAATATTTGGGTGATGCTCAATATGTTCTAGGGATACAGATTTGTCGAATCGAGAGAATAGAACCCTAGCAATATCTCAAGCATCTTATATTGATAAGATGTTGTCAAGATATAATATGCAAAATTTCAAAAAAGATATGTTACCTTCTAGACATAGAATTCATTTGTCAAAGGAACAGTGTCCTAAGACACCTCAAGATGTTGAGGAAATGAAAAGAATTCCATATGCATCTACAGTTGAGAGCTTGATGTACGCAATGTTATGTACATGTCCTGACATATGCTTTGCAGTTGGAATCATCAGTAGATTCTAATCCAATCCAGGGCACAGCCATTGGACTGCTTTCAAAAACATCCTCAAGTATCTAAGGAGAACAAGGGACTATATGCTTGTGTACAGACCTAAGGATTTGATCCTTACTGGATACACTGATTCTGATTTCCAAACTGACATAGATTCAAGGAAATCTACTTCAGGATCAGTTTTAACTCTCAATGGAGGAGTTATAGTTTGGAGAAGTATTAAACAAAATTGTATCGTTGACTCCACGATGGAAGCACAATACGTAGCTGCATGTGAAATCGCTAAAGAAGCAGTATGGCTATGCAAATTATTGGCTGACTTGGAAGTAGTTCCAAATATACACCTACCCATCACATTGTATTATGACAATAGTGGTGTTGTTGCCAACTCGAAAGAACCAAGGAGTCACAAACGTGGAAAACATATTGAGAGAAAGTACTATCTCATCAAAGAGATAGTACACCGATGAGATGTGATCGTCACGAAGATAGCCTTTGAAGACAACCTTATTGATCAATTTATGAAGGCCCTCTCGGCTAAAGTGTTTGAGGGCCACCTGGTTGGACTAGGACTCCAAGCAACGTAATCTAGGGCAAGTTGGAGAATATCTATGGTATTAGAGATGCCCTAGTTTATTGTACTTTCCCTCTTGTTTTTCAACATTGTACTGTATATATTTATTCTCATTGGAGTTTTAGTCAAAGTGGGAGATTGTTGGGAATGTCCTAGAACTCGTAGTTCGTAAATTTTGTGTTAAACATTCTATTTATCAATAAAATATTATTGAGTATTTTATTCAATAAAGTTGTTGATATTGCATTCTATTATGAAAATCCAATAAACATATCCATGGCTATAGTATAAATACTTTAACTTTATATGGTGACATAAACAGGATCAAGTTAATAGTATATAGCCTAAATAGTCTATAAGTATATGGATGAAATTGGGTATCGCATCCTAATAACACTATTGGATGCAACCCATTTTGTATTGGTTATACAAATGATGTGATCCACAAATCATTCATGTAGAGACATGTGAGTGGGGGCTGAAGGATCTCTTGATGAAGAGCATCCATGAATGCGTTCGGATCTTTCCGATTTCACCGTGACCGAAATACAACATATGCATTCTAACATACAGTTATGCAAACAAACAGTAATTAACGGCATACTTTGAACACTAAAGAATAAGGGAAAGAGTTATCATACCAGTTGAAGACCCTCTTCAAGCTTTAGAACTCAGATACAGTAGAAGAACCTCCACTCATACTCTATCGCCCAGCAAATACGTCGTCTGTAGCAGCACGATCAATCACGAACAAGTGAACGCAGCAGGGACGACACCACCAAAATGGAGCCCTTGGTATTCTTGAAGTGAGAACCCAAAGTGTGGTCTTTGGTGAGTTTGGTAGAGGTTGGAGACATGAACTAATCGTATAGAGATAAGCAAGTGGGAGAGAAAAGGAAGTTATCGTATAGCTAAGTGCTTATCGTTTAGAAGAAGCTACACGATCGTGTGGGTTTTACTAAGCGATCGTTTAGTAAAAGGTGGACGATTGTCTAGAAAACACGGCACACTATGCGATCGTTTAGAAAAGTTAAGCGATCGTTTAGGAACTAGCATGCAATTGTTTAAGCGCGAGGTGTGTGATCGTTTAGGCACTAAACGACTAATCGTATAGGCTCTCGACTTATGCTATCGTTTATGTTTCCACACCGATGCCAAATTTTTTTCGAACCTTTGCAAGATGATACTAATTTTCATTTTATTCTTTGGTTACCATAACCGAAGTGGCTGCTCCCACTAACGTTCGTCCGAGAGAAATTTTAGCCCAATTATCATATAATTAACCAATTAAATAATTAATAAATATAATCATACTATATTCTTACCCTATAGTTTGATATCACATATCTACTATAGTAATTCTCCTCTACTTGATATAAATCATATTTATATCTAATTTCCTCCAAAATAATGTATCTCATACATTTAGCCAATCATATCATATATAATTAACAAGTCCAATTATATCATATATAATCAAACTTCCTCTTGTCAATTTGAACATTTCAAATTAACCCAAATACTGATTCTCGACTTTATCCAAGCTACCCAAGAGACCTAATGAACCTGTGGCTCGAAGCTCCAACGGTCCTGGAATAGCTTACTAAACTTTTTAACCACGAGATCCACCATCCGTTAATTTTTAGGCATTCTACTAAAGACCAATAGCTGAACTCTTCTTACCACAGATATATTTCTGTGTCCATCGGATATAACCAATCATGAGTACGATGACCCTTTATAGATGCTCGTAAGTACAACTGGGCCAATTTACCGTTTTGCCCCTGTAATTACATCTCACTCCTTAAGTACCACTGATTCCTTTAATGAACAATACAACATAGTGTAACTATGTGTGAACACCTCTCAAGCCAAGAGAAGGTGAATCAGCCCTTAAGGGAGCTATCTATCTATTTGCCTCTGGCTCGGGGAAGGAGTGAATTTCATCTTGTGTAGTTGAGTTCATAGCTCCCAAATCAGACGAATCCCCAAACTGGTAGGTTTGAATCGGTGACCTGGCCACTCGCACCCATACAAATCAAAGGACCGCCCTTAATGGCAGGAGTTCCCAACTTACTAAAGATTGAGGTCATGTTACCTATGGTCATCCTAGTGAAGTGAAGTCTCTGTCATGAACGGTGTTAGATAACGAGACTTAACACTTTGTGGTCAAGTCTTATACAAACTCTTTGTATAGGACGCCCCCACTCACATGTCCCCAACACGAATGATCTAGATCAGACCATCTGTGACAGATCATAACACTTGTGACCATTCCACAAAGCGGGTCGCATCCATAACGTTACCAGGATAAGGTTTCCCTCCTATATTCATATACTACAGACTATTTTGGTTATCACTCAAGACATGAACCAATTGTATGTCACCACATACATGCTTAAGTTACATACAAATAATTAGGGATTTATGTTTATTGGTTTGTGGTAAAGAAAATAAAACATACAACTGAGCAAAAAACAAGATGTGAAGTAAATATCGTATATTATACAACACATGCGTTCCTACAAACTGTTTACAAACTACAGGACACGAGACTTTAGAGCATCAACCCTAACAGAGGCATCCTATGCAATGAGTTTTCATAAAGACTGGACCATGAAATAGTTATTTTTCTTTATAACGACCGTTTACTGTTAAAACTGACTATTTCATCCTAAAGTAACCTCGGAAAACTCGATCTTAATCTTGAGCTAGCTATAAACTCCTATTTATTCGGGATTATCCTTTGATCTACATGGGTGAGAGTAGTCCAACAGCACTGCTCAATAAGCCTTCCATTTTGGGGATAAGACCGGATAGATAGTTGGGGATATAACCTTGCAAGATGGAATTCACTCCTACCCGTTTTAGGGTTAGCAGATAGGTTCTTCTATTAAGTGCTAATTTTAGGTCTTGAACATCGGGGCCCCGCCTTCGCATAATAGAGAGGGACAAGATTCATAAGTAGTAATATGAATCAATTTTTCATTAAAGGGTCAGTGGGAACTTAGAGAACAAGATGTATTTACAGGGGTAAAACAGTAATTTTGACCCACTGTAATTAGAACGACCTGTGAATGATCAACTTACTGATTATGGTTCACATGGACAGAAATATATCTACAGTGAGGAAAGTACAACTATCGAGCTATAGTGGTGTGCCTTGATAGTTAATGAATAGTAATTAATTCAGTTTAAAAAGTTTAACGAATTACTTACAAATCGTTGGAGCTCATGATCTGTAGGCCCATTAGGTCCCTCTATTAGCTCTTAAATTTGAATAACAAATTGAGTATTGATATACAAAATTAGGGTTATGAATTTGAAATGTTCAAATTCAATTTTAGGGTTTTCAATTGATTGTATATGATACAATTAAAAACGTTTAATATAGTTGAAATTAAACAAAATTGAAGACTTAATTAATATTTAAATTATGATTTAAATATGAAATTGATTTATATTGGTGAAATTGGTGTTTTATTAATTAATATTCTTTTAATTTAAAAGTTTAATTAAAAATTAAAATTAGTTTTGTTTAAATTAGTTGTTTTTTAATTAATTTTATAAAATTAATTTTAAAATAAAATGATTTTATTTTAAATCATTTTTAAGTTAGTGGATTTTTCCACATTTTGGGAAAAATCCACAAACTACATTTTAATGGAATCTCACCAAATTCCAAATGTCTTTTGCAATTATCACCAAATAGGTGGTGCCATCCATGCAGCCCTATTGGTTTGCATGATTTTTATCTATATATAGAAATTCCATGCAGAAAGATTGATTATGATTCTAAGTTTACTTATTGAAGTAAAAAAGATCTGAAAACCCTACTCAACCTTCACTAGTTCATCCACAATTTAGCTTGGTTTGAGTGTTTCCACCACACATTCCTTCTTGAGCATAGTGGAGAAGATCATGGTGGTGGTCTTCTTGAATATTCAAGCTCAATCCTGGTGAAATTCGATTGAAATTCATGGACGAGATCTTCAAAAGTAATATGTGTTTCAAACCCTCTTATGAATGTCATATGAATAGCATGTTTAAAACTCAAATTAAATGTAGGTTAAGTGCTTATTGATTATAAAATCTTCCGTTGCATGTTATATTACTCATTCAACATCTAACTCCTTAAGTACCATTGATCTTTCTAATGAACAATAGATCATAATCCAACTATGACTAAAACCTTCTCGGGCCAGGAGAGGTTGTGGTGCCACATTGTTCAAGCCCCAGAATCAGCCTTTACGAGAGCAATTTATCTACTTACCCCGGCCTCAGGGAAAGAGTAAATTCCTTCTTGTGTAGTTGTGTTCCCAACTCTCCAACCAAACAAATCCCCAAAATGGTAGGCTTATTGAGTCGGCGATCTGGCCACTCTCACTCATGCAAATCAAAGGACTGTCCTCATAGGTAGGAGTTCACAACTCATTCAGGATTCAGGTCATGTTATCTATGGTCATCCTGGTGAAATGTAAATCTGTATTATGAATGGTCTAGTCTTATACAAACTCCTTTGTATAGAGTATCCCCACTCACATGACTTTACATGAATGTTCAAGATCAGATCATTTGTAGCACTTTACAGAAATTGTAACACCTACAAAGGGGAACATACTTGTAACGTCACCAAGATAAGGTACCAAGCTTTATCTATCTATTATAGACCATTTAGATTATCATTTAAACATGATCCACTCGTATGTCTCTACATACATGTTTAAGCTATAAGATAAAGTTGGATGTTAGTTTATTGGTTTGTGGTTAATATAACTCAAATATGGAATAAAATATCTTATATTTTATAAAATAAACAATGAGTTTATTCAAATCATTTACAAACTATAGGACCCTACAAGATTTAGTGTATCAACCTTAACAGTCTGAACATCTCTCGTAGGGACTCCATGATCTCCTGGACAGTGATCATGAGCTAATGCTTTTTGGCCAAGACTTCAGAAAATCTTGCCAAGATATACGATCGGGCCTTCTTATTTGCACGTACCCAACGGTCATATGCCTCTCGAACATTTCGAGTGGCGTTTTGAGTTGGTACAGGAGGATAATCCTTCATTAGGACAAATCTTAGGTTGTTAATGATTAAAATTATGTTGATTTTGTTTTTCCACGTTGTATAATTTTTTCCGGTAAGTTTATCGACGAAAAGTAAGTTTGGTGTCGCTGAAGTCATAATAAAAAATTGCTGAAACCATACAATTTATTTATATCAGTACTCTATGCATTAATACATTTGGAAAAACAATCAAATTTAGCAAAATAATTTAATGTATCCTATGTGACATCTATTTTACGATGACGTTTTAGTGAGGCAGTGTAAAAGCCACCATAGGGTGATCAGATACCCCTTCACTAAAATGAGACAATCTCAACCAATATACAGAATAACTCCTTGTGCCTGTAGCCATTAGTCACCATTTTCATCCAGAATTTGTTAAACTCGCTTAGCATTTATTTGTAAGTATAACCTCTCATTTTAGATTCTAGAGTTCTGCCTAATGAGCCAGCCGTAAGGAAGAGGCAAAAACTAAAGTAACCCTATCAATTTCTGGAGTTTGAATAAAGAGTCATGCAAATACCATCCATAGGGGACATAAGTAAAGGTGCCTTGAGCTCGAGCATGAAACTTTACTATAAACTAATGAGAGAGATAGTGGGATGTGTTGACACACATCCCGCTCCCATTTACTATAAACACTTTCTCCATTCACCTTGATATTGACCTATACAAACACCAACCGTAGGGGGACATAAGCAAAGGTGCCTCGAGACCAAGTTCTCATGGTGTGAACTTTTAGGGAGAAATGTGAAAAGGAAAAATAAAGTATCATAGACCTCATTTTCCTACCATTGAGTGTTTACCTAGAGTTTTTTAACTTAGGAAAAATACTGCTACTTATTTAACTATGCGATTGTTTAAATTTTCCCAAAAGAAAAACTTACTTTGGATAATTAAACAATTTTTATTAATGTTTATTAAAAATTTTAATAAACCTTAATCAACCATTGCATGCTTGTAACAAATCTATCTAATTGATCTTTCCAAACCAATTCCCAGATAGGGGTATTACGTTTTCGTCAACTTAAATAACCTAGCCTAGACATAACTAACCTTAAACAAAAGGTCCCTTATAGATACATTTTCTATGAATTTAATCTTTTAATTAAAACCAATTTAATCCTATTAAACTGATTAAAAGATTAACTTATTTCTACTCTCATTAGAAATGTGATCTTAGGTCTACATGAATCATATTTTTAAACTATTTCAAAAAATGATTTTAACCTAAGGTTTTATGCAATTCTGAATTAGTGATTTTGATTTCCAATTTCATTTAATTATAACTTTTATAAAAGAAATGAAACAAATTAAATTCATTCGCTACATGTTAAAACATACTTAGGTAAATTATAACAATTATAAAATAACCTAGAGAATTGATATGCTTCACGCAATTCCATTTTATTAGTGAACATACATAACACTTATACACTAAAGTAGAAATAATTAACAACATCCATCCATACATACATTCAACTATATATTATAACACTTATAATATAAATGATGCATGACTATGCTATTAATGCATGCAAACATATACTATAACGCTTATATTATATGATGCAAGCATGCTATAAAATAAATCATGCAACTATATGTTATAACATTTATAATACAAATGATGCATGAATAATACATATCCTACATGGGATTTTGACTATATGACATACATTATTATATATAATAATAAAATTAAATCATATATCAAATGCATAATTTAAAACAATAATTAGTCCGGGATTAGACACCCAAACAATTATTTAAATTAATATAACACTTATATTAATTTAATTAATTAAAAACAAATAAATATTACAAATTAATAGCCAACCCGGTTCGAAACAAGTGAACTGGGTCTTGAACAGCACGAATCGGACCTCCAAACCCCAACCGACCAGGAATCGCTTGAACAAACCGAACCAAATGAACCAAGAGACGGAAAAGCCACTAACCGCGTGTGAATTGGAAAAAAAATTTCGTCTCACAGCGTTACCACACTGTGACCTAGCGTTGCAACGTTATGGAAATTTTCGTCCGCCCACCTATTTGCAGCGCTGCAATGCTACTGTATAGTAGCCACTAAACTATTGCGAATTTCTTCGATTTTTCTCTAATTTGGAGCTCGTTTTCACTAGTACGTCACCCGAAACATCACAAACGACTCAATACTTAAAATTTACAAACTTTATTGCAAAAAAACAACGGGTCCTTACAAACCAAAACATAAAATTAAAGCGAAAAACTAAATGGCCAATCCCAAAAACATCCAATAATCATAAACATTCACAAAACATTCATCACATGAATAAAATTTTTACAGAATGCAAAACCCACCATGAATTTGTAAAATCAATTATGAAATGATAAAAATTTGGGACCAAAATCACGCTCTCATAATTAAAATTTTACAGAATACAAATTATGAAATTATAGCAAAACTACAACATGCAATTAGAGGGAAAAGAGAAAAAACATATAGGGTTTAGAAAATCTTACCCTTGGAGAACAATTTCTTCTTCACAAAATCCTCTTCTCTGGATCAGTCATGAACTGTTCATAATCCAAAATGGCCAACATCACAAGAATTACCTCTATATTCCTTTAGGATGAGAATCTCTCAAGAGGTGTGGGTTCTGAGTTTTTGGAAGAGAGGGAAAGAGATATTAAGAGGGAGAGGAGAGTTTTTTGGGAAATTACCAAGAGATCTAAAAAACCAGAGAGAGTCCTCTGAATAAAAAAAAAATTAAATTAAAATTGAATTAATTTTAATTTAAATAAATATTATATATATATATATAGTAACTAACTTATTATATACATATATATAACTATATGTTATATCATATATAACACATAACATATAGTTTAATATTGTATCAAATACAATATAATCTATAGTTTTAATTCTCTCATTAATGCATGATATTTAATATAAATCTCATTTATACAACTACAATCTATAAGAACCAAATAGAAGTTAATTTCAAAACTCAAAGGTAAAAATGTAATATTTTGAATCGAAGGACAAAAATCAAAATTTGAGAATAAAAGTGAAACAATTTTTAAGGCCAAGTGTAATTAGGAGTAAAAAATTCGTGACGAATAAGGACATTTTTTTAGATATTTGACTAACTCATATAAAGTAAGATTTAAAATTTAAAACCATGGCACCTCAACTTCAAGTAGGTGGAGTAGGTTACTATAGCTCACTCCACGTTTGGGGCTCCAATTATAATAGTTAGTGTTATTAACTATTATAACATACAATTAACTACAATATTATTTCAAATCCTTTTTTGCAACAATATTTACTATTTGTTACAATGTTTCTCTTTTTCATCTTCGTTATAGTATTTACTATTTCCTATCGATACTAAAATAGTTTGTACCCTAACTACAAATTATTATAACATTTAGACTGTTATAATCTACAAACTATAATAATTAATCAATTCGACCCGTCAAACAACCCTAAGTGACTATATAGAAACTATAAAAATAGGGAAATTTGTTCGGACACTCGAAATTTGGCCTCACTTTTATAAACAAATGAAATTTGGCCTTTGCGGATGTTATCACATTATGAATTTACTACTTTGACCATTCTTTCTTCTTCCTCCTTCCTTCTCTCTTTTGCAACACTTTTTTTTCCCTATTTTTCTTGTTTTTCTTCTTCTTCTTTTTGTTTTTCCTTTTTTCATTTTCGACGATTTCTTTTGTTTACGCTACCCTATGGGCGATTTCCCTTTTTTCTTCTCTGTGGATTTCTATTTATGTCGCCCTTTTTTTCTCCTTTTTATCTCTTTATTCTTCGTTCTACAGTTTTTTTGCGAAAGAAAAAATTGTAGGTGTGTCTAATGAATTCAAAGGAGAGAGGAGTGGGATCAAAGAACGGGGAGTGGAAGCGAGAAAATGAGAAGAAGAATCTGAACAAATGAAAAGAAATTGAAAAAAAAAACTACAATTGGTCTTATGAGGATCAAGACGAAGGAGTAAAAAGCGAGAGCAAGGAACGGGAGTGGGGAATGAGAATGAGAAAATGAGAGGAAGAATCTGAACAAATGGAAAGAAAAATTGAAGAAAAAAACTACAATTATTTTTTTATGAGGATCAAGACGAAGGAGCGTGAAATAGGAGCAGGGAACTGGAGTGGGGAACGGGAGTGAGGAGCGGGAGAGGGAGTGGGGAGCTAGAGACAAACACATTTTGAGGTCAAATAGATACTTTTATATGTGGATGATATCAACAGAAGGCCAAATTTCTAGCACTTTTGAAAGTGAGACCAAATTTCGAATCAGTCCCTAAATAGGTGTCATCCGTTCAAATTTTATGACATAAAGAAAGATAATGATTTAAACAAAACATGAAGAAATGGTCAAAGATTGAGGGAGAATGAAAAGAACATGCAGTCAAAATAATTTAGGCTTGAAGATTTGGTAACATCCATATATATGAGTTAAAAAATGTTATGTACTTGCATTTTGTTTAATAAAAAGGGTAGAAGTTTCCATATGTCGTACTACTTTCAAATTCAAAGCGAGCATCAATCATTGTGACGTACTCGATTTTTTATTTTTTTAAAAAAATTTTGCGTAAGATGTAATTTAGTTAGAAATTACCTAGTTTTCTTTTAAACATTAAAATTAGAGAAAAAAAATAAAATTTGACTTCAAATTTGTGAGGTTATATCCATTTGAACAATAGACAATCAATTTCGTTAAATTGTACCATAAATTTAAATAAATATTATAATTTCTACCTTTAATTTAATTTTTGCTAATTCATCCACTAGTTTTAATAGAAAACAATGTAAAAAAGAAAACCCAAAATTATAATTAATAAACTTAATTAATGCTGAAATTAACCCAGAAATAGTTTTACCAAAATTGATATAAAAAAAGAACTTTAAGAAAAATAAAGTTATTTTTTTAATGTTATTTTCCATATTAAATTTTTATTTAACGTATAAGAGAAGATATTTAGAAAATAAATTTAAGTTTAAAATTATTGATGTAGCTGAAGTTGATTGGATTATGGTTAGGTAGCTTTATGGTTTAATGCATGCACTTTATAATACCTAATATATTAATTCACAAGTAACACATATCCTTCTAATAATTGCTTTCTTTACCATTCCTTTAATTTAATAATAATTATTTTAAATATGAACTTCTTATATTTGAAAATACTATTTTTGTCCCTAAATTTGATATCTCATTCTATTTTGGATCCAATCAACTTCAAGTAGTGCAGTCTTAAACTTATCCAAAATTTATCTCCAAACGAATCTAAATTTAGTCGAACAAAGTCGGCTTTTTATCGAGATCAAATTTAAAATTTGATCTCCTATATAATTTGGATAAACTTAAAATTTAATCAATGTAGTCTATAATTAGAATTCAATTCCTATATTTTAATAAAATTCTCTAAATTGTTAGTAAAAGTAAGGACTCTCAATGGTTTAATAAAATCCTCTAAATTGTCCGTAAAAGTAAACTCTTTATGAGAATTTTATAAAATCATGAAAACTATTTATTAGATTTTAGCAAAGAGATTTAATTCAACTTTTAAATTATATTGACTAAATTCTAGTTTCTCCTAACCATAGAAATCAAATTTGTAATTTTATCAAAATTGGTTAAATAATAATAATTTTTTTTATAGAAAAACAAAACATGTGAAAATGTCTTCAAAATTTATAGAGGGAATGCTAATAAAGAGTAATTATTTTATTTTTTTAGATAATCAACAATAAAATAACATTAACGACTATCGTTAATATTTATTGATGTATAAAGAGTAAATTTAGACATTTGAAAATATATGAACTAAAATAGAATCACTTCAAAGTATATATAACATTTTTATCATTTTCTTTAAATCAAAATGCTTAATAACATAGTATTTTGGCATTTAGCTCTATTTTTTTTCTTAAATAAAAAAAAAAAAAAAAAAAAAAAAAAAAAAAAGCAAGCCTTTGAAGTGGTTCTAAATGAAGTACTTAAGAAAAAAGTAGTCTACAAATATTTTCACAAAAGACTTAAATTTCTTTATTCTTTTAACTTTTTTTTTTTAAAGCACTTTGAAAATTTGGTCATTTAAAAAGTATTCCAATCACAATCTATGTATATGTGTGAGTTTGATTGTTACAAAGTAACTAAATTTTGTTATATAAACTTGACCTCTAAATTATTTCAACTTTTACAATGCAAATCTCAAGCAAATCAAACAATTATAAAATACATTTCATTTAATTATTTATTAAAATTTTAAATAGTGTATTATAATTTTATTTTTTTTTAAAATGAGATATTGTGTAAATTCAACTTTCTAAACATGCCAACCAAAAACATAACCTTAGTTTATATATTGTTTAATAATGGTATTGTTAAATACCATTACTAGACCCACAAGTATTTGTTAAACTAAATTAAATTCAATTTTGTCACTCTCTTTATTGATCTCTCTTTGAACTTGAATATAGAAGAAAAATATAATGATTCTCCTATACAAATTTAAAGTCAAAGATATTGTACTTTAAATAACATGCTTGAATTGAAAAAAAAAATAACATGCTTAATTAAAATATTATAATCATGCTAAAAGGTAGAGTTATTATTGAATAGAAATATTGTTGAAATTTATATTATTAGTTAGAGTAATTATTTTAAATGGTAAAATTGTTAAAAATATTTTCAAATACAACAAAATGTCACTGACGGACTTCTATTGTTAATAGACAATGACATTTTGTTATATCTGTAAATAAGTTGACTCATTTTTTTTATTTGAAAATATCCTTATTAATTAACGATTCGAGTATAGTTTAATGGATAAGATATCAATTATCACATTAAAAATTAATGATTCGATCTTGTACTCCACAACAATTGTTGAAGTAAACAAAAATTAATATGTATGATTAGTAAAATTTTTGTTTTCCTTCAAATGAGCATTAGGCCATGAATTAGAAAAGATCATCTAGAAGTATGAAAACAATAAAATAAAGGGAAAACAACAATATTTACCCCTTTAAGTTGTCATGTCCAATCATTTTCTATCATGGAATTTTAAATTCATCAAATCTTTCTAACATTTCAAAAAGTGTCAATTAATATAATATAATTATATAATTTCCAACAAAAATTCAATTTTTACTATAAACTTCTTTAAAATAATAAAACATCAGAGTGAATTTTTTAAGTTCAACGTGTGAAGATGAAGATTTGAAGCTATAATTCTCTCCAATTCGAGGTCTAAATTGATGAAAATAAAATTGGATGGTAAAAAATTGAAATTGTGAGAGTAAAAATTGATTTTTATAGGGAAAAAAGAGAGAAAAGAAAATGAAAAGAAAATGGCGTCGGTGAAATGGAAATGATTGAGTAATATTGTGTGATGGAATGAATATTTCTTATAATGAAAGAATTAAAAAGCTTAAAATTCACACCATTGAGAGTTTATTTTGCACCAAACACCAACATCATCATCATCATCTATCCACCACTTGTGCATCATTATTCATATTCACACACAAAATTATCTTATGTTATTTTTCATTTGTTTTTTTAAAATTTTTTTTAATTAAAATATTGTTTTAGTTCAATATTTTAAATTTTATTTCATTTAGATCTCTACATATTTAATTTAGAATAATTATTTTGAATAATAAAACTATCGAATACATTTTCAAATATAACAAAATATTACTGATGTAAAACTGTCTATAACAAAATGCAAATAGATAGTGACACTGATACTGATGTCTACAAAGACAATGATATTTTGTTATATTTATAAATAAATTGATTCATTTTCTTATATTTAAAGATAACCCTTTAATTTATCTAATCTAATCCTTAACTTTTAATAAATATTAAATTTAGTTTTCATACTTTCAATAAAATATATATATATATATATACATTTGGTACCCAAAATTAATTTTATGAAAAATAGTTAAATAATAAAAATATTTTTGATGCAAGATAATACATTATGTAAATATATTTTCACAATTTACAAAGAGAAGAATAATATACTACTTTTTAAAAAAATCGAAGACGAATTAAACGTATAGATTAATTTAAGATTTATTTGCAAGTTGAGAGAGTAAATTAGACCTTTAAAAGTACGTAGAGAAGACTAAAGCAAAATTGTACAAAGATTAAAATAATATTTTTTTCCTCACCTTTTTTTTCTTAATTTGATCTATTTCAAAATTTTAATTTAGATTTAGTATCGATTATTATGTTATAGATTTTTTTTTTTTTTTTGTGAAGAAAAAAGAATGATGCATGAGATTGATGGGACAACACAACTACGTTTGCATTTCAGCACCCAAAATGTAAAGCCCTTTCTTTTTCTTTGTTAGCCTCCACACATCTGTCCATTATTATTCTTTACAATCATTACTGTTCAGTATGTTTCTTTTAATTCAATCTAATTCTAAAAAATATGGTTTTTTTGGTTGCTTAAATAGAATCTTTTATTGTATATAATAATATCACCTATTCTAAAAAAATAAAATCTAATTCTTCTCTCTTATTTAAGTCCTTTTTTTTTATTCTCATCTTTCTAATTTTCAGTTATAAGAGTTTTTTTTTATTTGTTTAAAAATTTTAGATAAATAATATAGGTTAAAATGTCATCTTAATACTGTTATGAATTTAATTTAGTTTCTGTTGATCTTTTCTCTATAATTTTTGTAAAATATTCACAATTGTTATTATGATTTTATCAACATCGATAAAACTAACTTCAATAAATTAAAATTGAGTAAATCTTAAAAAAATATCCCTTTTTTAAAAATCATGTCAAATTTTGGAAATTAAAAAAAAATAACTTTTCATTTTTTTCATTAGAATTTCACTAGGAATTCAATAGTTTTATTTTAAGATATAGATAAGGTAATAATACGAGAAATTTTAAGGAAACAAACATAAACTTTAAAAAAAAACACAAAATTTAAAACAAATGTCCCATTTGATAATATTTAGACCCTGTTTACTAACCATTTGGTTTCTTGTTTTTTATTGTGACAATTAAGTCTATTTCATCTACGTTTCTTACCACAATTTGTATCTTTCTTAAGTATAATAATTGAATGCTTAACCAAATTCCAAAAACAAAAACATTTTTTTGAAAACAACTTTTTTTAGTTCTCAAAATTTGGCTTGGTTCTTTAAACCAGGAGTGAAAAGTAGATAACAAAGGAAGAAATTTGGAGGTGAAAATTATGTCTATAAGTTTAATTTTCAAAAATAAAAACAAAGAACAAAATGAGTACCAAACAGGATCTTGGTTTTTTTTTTTTTTTTTTTTTAAATTAAGTCCGTAGACATTACGTCCATCTCCAAATTTCTTCCTTTGTTATCTACTTTTCATCAATAGTTTAAAAAACCAAGCTAAATTTTGAAAACTAGGAAGTAGTTTTTAAAAACTGGTTTTTGTTTACTTAAAAAGGGATAGATTTTAAAAACTTTGTTTTGAAGCCATTTCAACATCTGAGGTGGATTAATTATTGTATCTGTCATTCTGTCTTAATTAAAATATTTCATGAATTACAAAGAGAAAAGTTTTGTTAATTATATTGATGTGGTGGTCTGATATGTTGAAGCAGGCCACGATTGTTCTTTAAATTTTGCTGTGTGTTAAAGAAAGAGAAAGAGAGAAGCAAAAATGGTATAATATGAAAGAAAGGAAAGAGTTGAAATAGTGTGTGTGGGAATTGGTTGAGAGGTGTGTTTCTTTTTCCTTCCTCCAAATTACAAATTTCTTCATTATCACCAACAACTCCAATCCTTTCTTAAACTCTACACAACAACAGCAACAATAATGTCTATTTTCTAATCTCACCATTTTTCCATCTTCAATGACAAGGTCTTGGTCCTCTTTTGGAATTCCCAACACCAACAACTCTCGTCGCTCGAGCTACACCCGCCGACTAGGGGACGGAGACCATGATCACGTCGACGGGGATTGCAGCCATGAAGATCATACTGCTCAAGGAATGTTGCCAGTCTTCTTAAATGACCTTGTTAATCAGCAAGACTTTGTGGAGATCACATTGGAGGTTGAGGATGATTCTGTATTGGTTCGTAGCATTGCTCCGGTTGCTGCGTCGTCGTCCGAGCTGCAAGATGATGCTGCTCTTTCCATCACTGCTAGAATTCGCAACAAATTCCCCTGGCTCCGGTCGGCATCTTCTCGTGCCTCCACCGCCTCGTCTCTCGATAGGGATGACACTGCAGCGATAGCTATGTCTGCCCGTGATGCCCGCCGCCTCAATGCGCAGCTGCAGCGTACCCGATCTAGAGCCCAGGCTGCCCTTCGAGGACTTAGATTCATTAGCAAGACCACTAGTGCCTCTGATGCGAACGAGCTCTGGCAAAGAGTCCAATCGAGGTTCCAGTCTCTGGCTCAAGGTGGACTACTTGCCAGAGAAGATTTTGCGGAATGCATCGGTGGGAGTTGAAACAATGTGACTGACAGTTTTATACTATTTTTGGAACTTAAGTAATATTTGAATTTGTGACAGGAATGGTGGATTCAAAGGAGTTCGCACTGAGAATATTTGACGCGTTAGCGAGAAGAAAAGGATTGAGGATTTCGAAAATCAACGTTGATGAGCTCCATGAATTTTGGTTGAAAATTTCAGACCAAAGCTTCGACGCCCGCCTTCAAATATTTTTCGACATGTAAGAGATTGTTTTTCATCCATTTGTTTTCTCTCTTTCAATCTCTTTTGGAGTTTGTAACACGAGTCAATACGTTCAAAATAAACAGGGCTGACAGTAACGAAGATGGCCGAATCACAAGAGACGAAGTGCAGGAGCTAATCTTGCTAAGCGCATCTGCAAACAACCTTGCGAAACTCAAAGAACGAGCCGAGGAATACGCTTCCTTGATCATGGAAGAACTCGATCCAGAAAACCTCGGATACATCGAGGTAAGGTTTAGAATAATTTAACATGATATCACAACACAATGTTGAGGCAAATTCCTTACAAGTTGTGTAATGGATTGATTGATTGATTCAGCTATGGCAACTTGAGACTTTGCTTTTACAAAGGGACACATATATGAACTACAGCAGACCCTTAAGCACAACAACAAGTGTAGGTTGGAGCCAAAATCTAAGCTCATTTAACCCCAAAAACATCATCAAAACAGCAACCACAACACTTCATTCTGTAATCTTCCAAAACTGGCAAAGAATTTGGATTCTTTTCCTTTGGGGCTCAACAATGGCAGCTCTATTCACATGGAAATTCCTTCAATACAAAAACAAAGCAGCATTTGACATAATGGGGTATTGCCTTCCGACGGCGAAAGGCGCCGCCGAGACCCTAAAGCTCAACATGGCCTTAATCCTCCTCCCCGTCTGCCGCAACACTCTCACTTGGCTACGATCAACCGCAGCGAGATCAATCGTCCCATTCGACGACAACATCAATTTTCACAAGCTAATTGCGTGTTTCATAGCAATTGGAATCGCCGTCCATGGCGGGGTTCATTTGGCGTGTGACTTCCCGAGATTGGTGAATTCTTCGCCGGAGGAATTTGAAGCGATATCGAGTGATTTTCACAACAAGAAGCCAAGTTATAAGGAGCTATTGATGAGCGTTGAAGGGGTAACAGGGATTGTGATGGTGGTTTTGATGGGGATTTCATTTACACTTGCTACTCGTCGTTTTAGAAGGAATGTTGTGAGATTGCCTCGGTTGTTCAACAGATTGGCAGGGTTTAATGCCTTTTGGTACTCCCATCATCTTATGGGATTTGTCTACCTTTTGCTTCTTGTTCATGGCACTTTCTTGTTTCTGGCTCATAATTGGACTCAAAAAACGGTAACCCAAATCCTTATAATTCTCTTCTCCTTTCCTAATTATTTGGCTTTTGTAAATTAAGGATATGTTTGGATTCATCAGAGAAAAAAATATATATATTTTTTAGAAAAGTCACTTTTATTTAAACTCTTTTCATAAGAAAACGTTTAGAATACTCTTTGAAAATATTTCAAAAGATATTTTGAATAATTTTCATACACTTCAATTTTTCTTTCAAAATTAAACACTTGAAAAGTTAAAACAAACATACCCTAAGTTTATACATACTACCATTTGTGAGTTTCTTTGTTTTCTATTTAATATTATTATTGAAATTTAGCTAGGAATTCAAATTCTATCCTAAGAAAGATGAAAAACCACCATTTTCAAAAACAAAAAATAAAAAACCAAATGATTATCAAATAAAATTTCATCCGGTCTTTTGTGTTTTTGGTTTTGGTGCAATGGAGTGAAACAAGGATAAATTTTTGGTGTTAGACTTGGGTGTATATTTCTTTCCCTTTGCTGCTGTATCTTGGGGAGAGGAGCCTCAGAGCCTGCAGATCAGAGTATTACTCTGTTGAGATATTGAAGGTAATGTACTACTATCTTTCATTTTCTTATTTATCATTTTATTTATTTATTATTATTATTATTATTATTTTTTTTTTTTTTTTGTATCTATGTAGTTAAAATTTGCCATGCCTGGTTGACATCCACATTAACTTGGATTGACTTTCTTAGTTTAAAATTTACTCGAGATTGCCAACAAGAGCGTAGCTCAACTGACATAGTGTCTAGAATAGAGATTCTATTGACGGTATTTGTTAGAGACAACGGATCTTCAGATATTATCCACTTTAGGCAAAAACCCTCATACCTTTACTTTTGGTTTCAAGACATCAAACCATCGGAGATAGTTGTATTTTCTTATAAACTCATGATCATCCCTATATCTAGCCACTACGAGACTTTGATTGCATTTTCAACAGTATTATTTATGAATTTCGTGTGATCGACATAACATGGAATGTGTTCAACTTAATGAGATTATTCGAATATAGTTTAGTGGGTAAGACAGTTGTTACTATTCCGAACAGGTTTCAGTACTACCAGGGAATGTGTTCAGCTTGGTGATGTTAAAGCCTCGTGGGTTCAAATACAGAAGTGGACAGTACATATTCCTTCAATGTCCTTCAATTTCCCAGTTTGAATGGTAAGTTTTAAGAACTCCAAATCTTTTTGCTTCAAGAAAGGAAGGGGAAAAAAAGAAGAAAAAAAAGAAAAAAAGAAAAAAATGCATAACATTGAAAACAAACCTGCTCAGGCACCCATTTTCTATAACTTCAGCACCAGGAGATGAGTACTTGAGTGTGCATATTAGGACAGTTGGGGATTGGACAAGAGAACTCAAGTGTGTCTTTACTAACCATGTCAACTCCAAACCTGTTCTTGGTAGAGCCAAATTGGGTCATTTGGTCAACATGGAAAGAAAAAGGTATTGTGTGTTCTCCTCTCTTTTCGGTTTTGTATCTATTTAGTTTATATCTACTTTTGAGACTTTTTGACGTTTCGTTCAGCCAGCCGAGATTGTTGGTGGACGGGCCATATGGAGCACCTGCGCAGGACTATCAAAACTACGATGTGCTTCTCCTCGTCGGACTTGGAATTGGAGCCACCCCTTTTGTTAGTATCCTCAAGGATCTTCTCAACAACTCCAAAACCATTGAAGAACAAACGCCAACGGTAAATTAATTACTTATTTGTAGGGGAAAACATGGAAACTATAACTTATATATTAAAGTTTCTAAAAACGTGTTATAGTTTTTAGAATGTGGCTAAGAATCAATGGTAAAAATTACAGAAAAGAAAAGAAATTGCCAGAAAACAAGCACCGTTTTCAAAAATTTTAAAAATAAGAAAACTAAAAATGAAATAGTAATAAAACGGAGCTAAAGTTTTCAGGTTTTCTTATGAATATTATAGGAATCAACAACAGAAACAAGCAGATCAGAAGACAGCTTTGGATCTTTAAACACGACACCGGGTGGAAAGAGGAAGTTGCAGAGCAGAACGGGGATGGGGATGGGACAGGCACAAGCGTACTTCTATTGGGTGACGAGAGAGGCTAGTTCCTTGGAGTGGTTTAAAGGGGTGATGGATGAAGTAGCAGAGATGGACAAGAAAGTAAGTAAACTTAAAACTAAAACAAGGACCTTAAATCCATGGAATGCTTTTAGAAGAAGAAATAAAGATCATGTAATTCAAGTAGTGAAATGAATAAATAAATGAATGAATCAGGGCCAAATTGAACTCCATACCTACTTGACGAGTGTGTACGAAGAAAGTGATGCAAGGAGCACGTTGATCAAAATGGTCCAAGCTTTGAACCATGCCAAGCATGGCGTCGACATTCTCTCTGGCACACGAGTAAGTAACTACGCTATCTTTCGACTCTTTCATTCATTTTCATTTCTTAAATATCCTAGTTCTGGTAACTTTATTACTTATAAACTTAAGATTTTAAATTTAAAATTTAGAGATTATTAATGCAATGGCGATGCAGGCAAGGACTCATTTTGCGAGGCCCGAGTGGAAGGAGGTGTTCGGGCGAATAGCGTCGAAGCACGCTTACAAGACAGTGGGAGTGTTCTACTGTGGAATGCCAATGCTGGCAAAAGAGCTCAAGAGGCTATCACTAGAATTTACTCGCAAGACTGCAACTAGATTTGAGTTCCATAAAGAATATTTCTGATTTACTTTGTCAATAAACTAAACTTCTAAGGGAGGGAAATCAAATTTGAATGCTTATATAATATAATTATAGATAGATATAGATTCAAATACCTTATATTATACAAGATTGATGTACATTTTTTTTTAACAATATAACAATATCAAATAAGTAAATGAAAATAACATGCAATTTTTTAGCCACAAGCCGAATGTAATGTTTATTACCTTTTTTTGAGATTGATGTGGTTCAATTCCTGATGCTACATTTTTTGTACTTAAAAAATATTTTGGCCAAGATGATCTAATATAGTCGATACAGATCTATAAGAGAAAAATTATAAAGTATATTAAATATACAACCAATGATTATTGGTGTAGCTTTAATGTATCATTCATATTTAGTAATTTTCCATTTAGATCATAAATAGAGTTGTTTTCATCAATTGAAGGTTAAGTTTGTTCTAAAACTTAATTAGAGCTAAAAACATAATTAACATTTCTAATAAGTCGTAGGTTATTCTAAAACTTGTACTATTATATTCTCAAGAAAGAAAATGCTATATAGTAAAGGATATATTTGTGAAATATAACTCATAATTTAGACTAATTTAACTCGAATTCAAATCTGTTACAACAATGACCTACCTCATCTTTTTTGTAAACTCAAAAATCAAGCCTAGGATTTAAAGAGGTACTAATTTGTAAATCCAAATATTAAGTACACTTAAGATTTCTCAATCCAAGCTTCATTAGTCTAAGTTATTAATGTGAAAAGTTTGCTTGTTTAATTTAGGGATTTTTTTTTTATCCGTGAGTATCTGGACCAGTTTAAGTGCACCTCGATTAATCTCACGGGATAACCCATTTGACCCTATAACATTTGAGTGTCTTATGTCTTAGATAGGTGGCCACCATAGATTGAATCCACAATCATAATTTAGGGAAGATAAAGTATTGAATATGTGGACTTGTATAGTTATTTATCAAGAAAATTGATAAAGAAATGTGATTCATCCAGAACATTACAGCTATGAAAAGATTGCAAAAGAGAGAAGGTAGAAAGCATCAAATCTTGAAATTGATTTGGAATTCTCAATGTGTCAATCCTCAAAAGAACAGACTGTTGGGAATGGATATATTACATAGGTTTATTCAAACACAACTAAGGATATTAAATTTTGAAAAATGACATCCTAAATCGTATCGAAAGAACACCTTAACAATGACTCAGAATAATGTACAATAATACAAGATTAAGACTAATTATATAAAAGAATGAGACACAGCTATGGAACAATTTTAATTTTAAATTCCAAGTCAAAACTCTTAATCAAATAGTCTTATGATTGAATAGCTATTTGATGAAATAATTGAGGTGCAAATAGTCCAATAAATGTTTTTATAAAGCAATTAACTTCTCAACTAGAGGGACCCAAAAAAATATGTTTTGAATGGGCCAACAATTTATGTTGTATGGATAAGAAGACCTATGTGGAGTTGGCATTAGTTGACTTAGTAGAATAATGGGGTGATTGTTAACATACATTGACTACAAGAAGTTGCCATATATTTTCAAAATGAGTTCAATATTTTATTTTTAATACAATTAGACCAATTAGAAATTAATTTCAAGTCGAAGTGAGTTTGACTCAACGGTAGTTGGTATGACCTTTTATCCTAGAAACCAATTAATTTTCAAGACCCTGAGAACCAAACATTTCATTTTTGAGATCTCACGGACTACATAAAAACTAACTTCAATTTTCAAGGACCAAAAACATTTGTTTTGAAATGGAAACTTAAGGATTAAATAAAAACAAAATTTAAATACTTGAAAAAAAGTGTATTTTATTCTTGCATGGAAGTTAAATGGTGTTTGCATAATTCATAAAGGGTTTTTTTGTACGGATCGCCTCATTTGGGAGACCCAAATGAAAAATAACCTCCTATAGAGAAAATAATGGAAAGTGGTCTTTTGCTTACGTCATAAGCATGTGATTTTACCGATTCGTCCCTGAGATGCACCCCTCGCACCTGCCGATACAAATTTACTCGATCCTCGATGGTTCATCACACATTCTTCGATGCACGATCACTCAATACCCAACTTCATGGTCACTCGATATGGATGCAATCGACATGTGTATACCCGATCATATCAATGTCATACTCGATGCTCGATTACTTTATACTCAATTATTTTGAATTATCCATGTCACTCGATACAGAACCTGCTCTGTAGTTAATTCTCATATACGAACATACACAAATTGGGAAATTTTCTTACCATATACATGGTAAATTTCAAATTGATTTCTTGAAATGTGAAGTAATTTTTTTTATTAACTAAGAATAAACAGAACTGAAACACAGTAGAGAAAATCGGGATCACTTTCCCTTCAAAAAACACACTTTACAAAACCTTTTTTTCTTGATGGAGATCAAGTTATAAAGGCATTGAGATCTCACTATATTGTCTCACACCTTAAGTAAGTAAATGTGCATTTTCCTACTCATTTTTTTTTTTACTTTTTCGATGATGTGCGAGACATACAAACGTAGAAAAGAGGACAAGTAAATGTGAGTTTGTGAGTATGCACTGATACATGCAAATAGCTCCCAGTGGAGCGAGGATGAGAGGAGAGAGCTATGAAACAGTAAGCATCAAGTTGAGAATACCGAGTATCGAGTGATGAGAATCGAGTAGCAAGTAGCGAGTATTTAACAGTTACCCATTTTCCTAAATGCTCACTTTCTGAATTGTTTTTCTTGAAATATGGATAAGTATATATTCTTACTTATGGTGGTATATGAGACAATGCTATACTGGAGGCTGTTTGAAGGGTTTGCTAGTTCCAAGCACATTGACCTACAATGAGCTGTTAAATCTTGTATATGATATGATGCAAGTTAGTTTGACAGAGTTCAAGATTATAATGAGGGTGAAATATAAGATGGATATTGATTCTCCTCTAGTATGCTTAATGGATGATGTTATATTAAATTTCTCCTCTCAGAGTACGACCGTACTAGACTACAGGTATTTGTAAGTCTTGAGAAAATCGAAGAAATTTATCACGGGGCAACATTTGATTACCCAGAGAGATCAGACTAACCCATGTGTGAAGGTGATGTAAATGAGTATGATGTTTGTCCATTGGGTGTCTCACTAGAAAACGACAACATTGATGTTAATATAGCAAACGTATTGCATCCGAATGTGACAATAGAAGATGTTGGAACATGTGTAAATGAGAATGCGATGATAGAGGAAAAGGCTAGGAATGAAGAACAGATAACCCCGGTTGTTTTAGGGAGTAATCCTTCTGTTGTGAATGAAGAATAGCCAACCCAGGTTTTTTTAGGGAATGGTCCTTCTGTTGTGTATGAAGAATAACCAACTCCAATTTTATCAAATGATTTTTGTCATTTTATTGGGAGTGTGCTCGCCAAATTCCGACCAATGTACCATCTAGTAGTTAGGCCAGAACGAGGGACTTGATTATGCAACCATAGTTGTCTATAAGGTTAGTGGATATAGTTGAAGAAGGTCAAATTTTCTTCAGCGAGAAGGTTAACAACATTGGCCATTAAGAATAACTTTGAGCTATGGGTTAAAAGATCGAACAAAAAATTGTATAGTGTTTGGTGTTTACACAAGACTTGTAAGTGGGTCATTCGAGCAACTAAAATAGACGGATGTGATATTTTCAAGATCATAAAATGACGCCCAATCACACATGCTCAATTGAAGTATTGAATCATGACCACAGGCAAGACAGTGCATTCGTTATTGGTCACCTAATCAAGGAAAAGTTCGGCGTTGGTCGGGGGGACAAACCGCACCATATTATTGAGGATGTACGGCAGTAATACGGTGTCAATATTAGTTATGGCAAGGCATGGCGTGCAAGAGAAACTGCTTTTGCTCTTGCAAAGGGGACGCTAGAGGAATCATATGTCGTCTTGCATGCATATTGTGAGGCTTTGAAGATAGAAAATCCTAGAACTGTATTTGAGATTGAGCTTGAAGAATCAAAATATTTCAAATACGTGTTCATGGTGCTAGGTGCGAGTCTAAGAGGTTTTAAGAGTTGTCGACCTGTGATCATTATAGATGGCACTCATCTAAAGGGTAAGTATAAGGGAACAATAATAGTTGGTGTTGCAATAGATGGTAATAACCAATTGTACCCACTAGCATATGCAATTGTTGATAGTGAGAACGATCGAGCCCTGAAGTGGTTCATGACGAATCTTAAAGCAGCAATTGGAGAATGCCCTAACCTTGTATTCATCTCAGACCGTGGACAGAGTATAGCTAATGTCATTGATATCGTATTCCTCAATTCTTACCACGAACTTTGTACCTTCCATTTGAAAAGGAACGTGGAGAATTACTTTAAAGACAAGGTCGTTAGAAAATTGTTTCACGATGCTTATAGAGCGTATCGAGAATCAGAGTTCAAACGTCATTGGGTCCAAATAGTGAACTACAAAAATGGTTCCCTTGCTACATATTTAGAGGATGCTAGTATTCAATGGTGGGCACGGTGTTACCAGTTTGGGAACCGATATGATAACATGACTAGTAATATTTCCAAATGCTTCAATGCTATTACCAAAGAAGTAAGAGTGTTACCAGCAACTTCATTGCTAGAATACATAAGAGGTATGCTTCAAGGTTGGTCTCATGAGCGGCGAACAATGTGGTCTAATAGTACATCGACACACTTAGTCTATGCGGAGGAAATAATGAGTTTAGAGTGCGAAAAAGCTAGGCGATGTCGAGTGAATCCAATTGATTATTATAGATTTCATGTCAAGGATGGTGGAATAGATGGTATAGCCTTAACACTCGAGAATGTAGTTACAAGTAATTGCAGTGTTTGGAGATTCCGTGTTCGCATGCTATTGTTACAGCTAGAGAGAGCAATATTAATCCATTTACTCTATGCAGCAGATTGTATAGTGATGTAAACCCACTTGGTCATGTATCCGAATGGAAAAAGCCACCAGGGTATACCGAAGTAAAATACTCCCACCGAAAAGAGTGGTATAGGTTGGTAGACGAAGGGTAAATAGGATATCGTCTGCTTGAGAACATGTCACATTAAAGAAATGTGAACGGTGTGACCAATCGGGACATAACAGCAAAAAGTGCAACGAACCACTTAACATGTCCAAACTCAACAAACGGGCAAGGACGACATAGGGGACCCTCCAAACTCTGTATTATAATGTAGATTGTTCATTGTTCATTCTATATCATATAGATTATTCATATGGGACCCTCCAAACTCTGTATTATATAGATTGTTCATTCTGTAATGTAGTAGACGTTCTGATAAATACTCGATACACGATACTCGTTAAGATACACTCGTTACACGATACTCGACAATACTTGATAACATTGACTATATAGATGGTTGATTTATATGTACTATATACTCGGTGCATGTTACACGATACTCGACAATACTCGATAAATATTGACTATATAGATGGTTGATTTACATGTACCATATACTCGGTGTAATGTAGAGATGTTCTAATAAATACTCCATACACAGTCACTTGATACTCGATACTCATTAAGATATACTCGTTACACGACACTCGAAAATACTAGATAAACATTGACTATATAGATGGTTGATTACTATATACTCAGTGCATGTTGCACGATACTCGACAATACTAAAAAAAATTGGTGACTATATAGATGATATAGATTTACAAATAATGTCAAAATTTATATGGAAAGCCCTAATAAAAATAATGTCAGATTTACAAATAATGTCAAAATTCATATAGATGGTATAAAAATTCACATAAATAATGTCAAAATAATGTGAAAAGTTACATAGAAAAATTGATCTACCCTAATAAAAAAATTGATCTACCCATAACTCAGCACCATACTACAACCTGAAATCACGCATCTTATCTTGTCATAAGCTCTCCATACTCGACTGATCACCAAGTACTCAAAGTACTTGAGACTGAATATCCCATAATCCAATATATTCCTCTACAGGGCACTTGTATTGATACAACTCAGCTTCCAAGAACTGGGTGCAAGGTCGGGCTTTGTATCATATAGGCCGTAGAATTATGCCAGTGAAGGGAGAGTAAAGCATAGGGGCACCAAGAATTTTAGCAGATCTTTTGCTGTCATACAAAAGGATGCGTCTGATATTCATGTCCATGACCAACAAAAACCAATGCTGCTTGCAGTTAACTGGGCTATAGATGTAATCGACATTTGTCCATTCGGGTTGATGTTCAGGTACCAGTCCAGCACGTAATCGACATACATGTGCTCTTTCTCCCATACTTTAGTAACTTCTTCCATGGTTTTTCCACGTATGGCCTCGAACAAGCTATCTAGACCTTAGAGGTTTAAGTGACTCTGCAAAATGGATAACAATAAGTTCAAGTATATATCAATAATGCAATATTGTACATTAAAATTTAAACCCTCTATAATACATATCAATATGCCATGTGGCATGTCGTGAACCAATGAACACATATCTCCAGCCAGCTAATAAACTTTCGTCAGAGAAACATGAATAAAGAATCGAGAACCTGTAGTTTGCAAGTTAAGTCAAAGAATGGGAATAGTAATTAACAAGTATATAAATGTTAAGAGATGGTAACTTACGTCATTCTCAACCTAATTACTATCACATGTCAGCTCCCAGAACAACTCTTTCATCGTGCAATTCATCCTAAATAGAACTTCATTCCCCAACCCGTGAGGCCTCATGTCCACGCTGTTCAACCAGACCATGAACTCATTCATCAAGTCTTCTGGAATAGCGTGTGGCAGGTCATAGGGGATGATGTCAATCGGACGTTCACCGAGCTGAATATATTTTTGCTTTTTTTCAGTTGCCTTACTGTGTCAACTAGAGGGGTGTACAGTTGTGTTGGCTTCCTCTTCCTGCTTGTCTGTCTCTGTTCCCCCTCATAGTTCACAGGCTTCGTTGAAGGTGGAGGAATGAGGTTCTAAATCTCGATGGCTGATGGAGGAATGGGGTCACATGACTCAGGCTCCATTGTGTTGGTCTTGGTGGCGGGTGGAGGAATGGGGTCCTGGAACTCTGGGTCATGGGACTCAGCAACTGTTAGAGGGGTTCGGTCACAGGTCTCGATGGAATGTTGAGGAATGGGGTCAATAGTCTTGGTGGACTCCATGCATAAACCTTATGATGTTAGGTCAAACACAACACGATATAGATTTATATTAGAATAAGTTTAAGATGATATTACTTACCTAACACAATGATCGCAGTAGGCTGGTGATTGTTTGTACTTTAGCTTGAAGGACACTCAAGTCAGACTTCACATTTTTCAAGTCTAACTGTACATCATCCAATTTACGCTCCATCGTAGCCATTTTCTGATCTATGTCATGGAGCGATTTGCAAATGCCCATACCCCTTATGGGCTCAGAATGCATTATATTCAATCGAGGCGACCCTCGCTCCTCAGTTGAGGGTACATGCTCGTCAGTAGGGAGCTTGCGAGACTCGTTATGAAGAGGGTGAATCTCGCGCTCATCGGTAGAGAGCTGGTCAGATTGATGCTCATCGAGTTCTGGCTCATGGATGTGATGCTCGTGACTCTCGTAGTCATTGAAGTGGCTACAAGCATCCTCATCATGGTGTGATCTATGTGTCTCTGAGAATGTCATCTCGGCATCAATGCACTCGTATACGGGTCGTTCATCGACCCTAGTGTCCCTATACCACCTCTCCCTATCGGACATGATCAATGGTGTGGGTGTGATCCTTGTCTATACAAAACAACGAACAATTTGTTAGTTATATATGTCATTCACCTTAAATCCATGTAGATTGTGATTTAATACACTAACCTCGATGGACTCAAACACGTCTCGCACTATTGTTTTGGTTGGGAGTGAGTATGTACACTCCTACCTTAGGAATCGAGGTACGGCATGTCCATTGAGTCGGGTTGCAACTTTTTCGACAACCATTGAAATGCTCTCATATGCCCACACCTACCATAATTCATAAACGATTATAAGACAAGCATAAGTAGTAAGTAACATTAACACTAAAATTAGTAGATCTCCTATGGCCAATAAATGGATATTACCTGAAAATGATAAGGAAACCCCGGTAGGTTGTACTTGACGATGTAGTTTTTATTGATCTTGGACCTTTTTTGTAGTTCTCAGACTTGCCACTCCATTCTCTTTGTAGTCCAAGTAAGGTCCTCTCCCACAAAACATTTCCCCAATCCATGGAGTTGAAGTAATCTAAATCCTCCACGTCAATTAATAAGGTCTTGTCGACATTGGCCCTCGTCCTCTCTCTTCCAATCATAGGCAATTCAGTGTAGTAGACCAATGTCATCTTTATAACATCCATATCATTCTCAAACTCCATCTACTTGTACATTGTCTCTAAGGTACCAATATGGATGTTCGTTGCGAAGTCATTCCCCAAGTACCTATTACGTAGAGATTCAGTTCCTTCAGCCCTTCTCTTAACTACTGATTGGGTGACCGCCACAATCCCATCACTAATAGGAAGCCTTCTTTGATGAATGTTATAACTGTACCATTTAAATCGAATGTCATTGAATCTTTCCAATGGTCTTCAACCTCCCTTAATAGAATGTAATAGACCAATGGACTGTTGAAGGTAATGTCCATGTCCACAAATGGCTCAAATATAGTCTTCCTGAAGAGGGCAAGCTAAGTGGGAGTAAGCTTCTCTTTCACAATCTTGTTAGTCGTCCCAATGTGAGAGGATAGGCTGGTCGCTTGGCCTGGGAAACGATCATGAGAAGAAATCTTGAATTGTCTAGTCATACTGCACAGAATAACAAAAAACAGAGAAAAATAAGAATTCTGTTCAATACTCGATACATAATGCACGTTCCTTGATGCACTATACAAGATACTCGATTTCTCGATACTCGATACATGTTACATGGTGTCCCTTACTCACTAAATTACAAGTGACTTAGATGGTCGATTGTTAAGCATTCAGTTTGATTTTCTACCTTCATGCATTATCCAACTCAAACCCTAAACTCCAGACGGTTCGAAATAACAAAAATTTGAAAACTGAAACGAAACAAACTCGAAATCCAGCCAAACATACAAGATATGAAAACAAAAATGAAAATTGTGTCGGTCGAGTATCATGTAACATGGAAGCGCACATCGAGGAACACAATGCTAAGATAGTGAGTTTTGAGTGAATGATACCAAAATACAAAAAACGAGAAGAATGTTCCCTGATGATAGTCGAGTTAAACTACACACAAGGAGAAGAATGTTACCTGATGTAGAGATAGTGAAGTTTCGAGTGTAGAGGTGTTGTCGTTGAAGGATATACAATCGGGTGAACAAAGAGAATACTCTGAGTTGTGGGAAATGGTAAAAGAATGAACTTCAAATGCCTTCAAATGGGTTTTGAATTCAAAATAATCGATAAAGTAATCGAGCATCAAGTATGACATTGATATGATCAAGTATACACGTGTCGCTTGCAGCCGTATTGAGTGACCATGAAACTAGGTATCGAGTGACCGTGCATTGAGAAACACATGTCGAACCAGTGAGGATAACATGAGGGATGGATGCATCTAAGGACAAATCGGTAAAATCACATGCTTATGACGTAAGCAGAAGACCACTTTCCATTACACCCAAATGAGGCCATCTGTACCTATTTGATAACAATTCATGCCAAATTTGATAACTCGTTGACTTTTTAATTTTTAAAATAAAGTTAATAAACACTTCTTCCATAAATTTCTATATTTTGTTGTCCACCTTCTACTAATGTTTTAAATAACCAATCCTCAATTTAAAAAATTAAAAAAAAAAAAAAAAGTTGAAAAAGTAGTTTTCAAAAATTCATTTTTGTTTTTACAATTTGACTAAGAATTAAAGTATTTTCTTAGCTTATGTGAAAATCATAATTAAGAACAACAAACATAAATTTAAAAAACAACAAACTAAAAATGAAATTACTAAACAGTTCGTGATTATTAAAAGTTAAGCTTATCCTATTAATTTCTTTATTTTGTTATCTATTTTTAAGGAGTATTTTAAAACACTAAGCCCAAGTTTTAAAATCCTAAACATAGATATTCAAAATTTGTTTTAGAAATTTAGCTAAGAATTCACACATTTAGTTTGAAAAGGTGAAAATCACAATAAAAAAGTTCTAAGAAACCTAACACAATTTTCAAAAACCAAGTAGTTATCAAGCGGAGCTTTAAATTTCGGTTATTCCTAGTTTGTCTTTCATAGAAAGTAGAAACTTCTATGTAACAATGGAATCCTTGAAACTTACAACTAATGAATAAGTTATACAATGATTTCAATTCTTAATATCAACCTAACCACAATTCTTAAAAACATATGTACTAGGAGCTTATACTGCAAAAGGGGACAAACTACATGAGATAATAAAATTATTACAGCAATTGGTCAATCTACCATAAAAAAAGAGAAAAGGTTTGTTGGTTTTTGAACTTTATAATTTCAATACAATGGAAGGGGGCTAAGCATTTGGTTGCATTTCCTAATTGAGTAATAACTCAGCAATTCATTTCTATCAATTAAAAACAATGAAACTGGCACAGCAGAACAAGGGGATGGAGGATGGATATATCAATCATCTTTCAATCTCCTTAGTAGCTTGGAAACCCATCGATTAACACATCGCTTTAACGAATAACCAACCACCACCCCGGCAACAAAGCAAACAGCACATAGCTTTGAACAAGTCCAGATTGATACTACTTGCCTGTTCTCATAACGGTCACATTAATCATATTAGAACGAATGAGGGAATACTGAACTTTTATAGTTTCTACTTAATTCATACGATAAGAAAAAAAAATCACATAATTTCCCAACATAAAGTCTCCTAATCCTTCCTTTTGTTTTGATAAGGAAGACCGTCTAGAAAGGCCACATCCAAGAAAACAAACAAAAAAACAAAAAACGAAAAACGAAAAACGAAGACGCTACAGCCCACAAACACACACAACATTATAGTTGTTACAGAATTAAAAATAAATGACAGTAAAAAAAAAACGAAGATTTTCTTTAATGTTCTTACGCGCACACGGAGCAATGCACTAGAGCAAATATTTTCAAAGCTCGTGTGCACTAAAGCGAATCTCTTATGCTTAAGTGTGAAGTGGAAAAAAAAAGGTGTGGCGGGCCTTTGCATAATAGAAGTGGGGTGAAAATATCTAAAATGCTGATCTCCAAGACTCATAAGAGACCTAGAGCCCAATGACAGTCAATGGGCCAAGCCCAAGCCAAAGTCAAAGACAACCCAATTGTCGAAGTCATGCCCACCCATGAAGATCAACCTAACGCAAAGTAGGACAACCCCCACGGGTCAACCACCAACCAAGATCTTATTGCATCGAACGCACGACCATTCAAGATCTATAACACCCCAAGAATCTTGGTGGGATGTCGATTGGCTCTGTCTGTTGTTACAAACTAAAACCTTAAGACAATGCGTCCAAAAGTCTGCAAAAATACGATACTATATCGTCTAAGTTATTCACAAACTCAATATTAACTTCTTTTTTTTTTTTTTTTCCATTGAAGCAACTTCCGTTGAGTAAAAATGAAAGAATATACGAGCATAAAAAGAAAAACAAAATGCACAAAAGGAGACTTAAAAGAAGGGGCTTCAACCTATATAGTAATTACTAAAAAAAATTTCGAAATCAAATCCTAGAGGAAAACATGAAATCTAAGGGGCCTAACATCGTTAGGATCATTTCTCAACCCTCTAAACGCTTGATTATTCCACTTGTCCCAAGATCCCACAAAATAACACACACCCCTAATATGATCTGTCTAGGGTTTTCATTAGGAGGATATTTAAAATCTTGCTATTAGGTTGTTTGAGGAGTTGATGAACAGAATTTTGGCTGAGTGCTTTCTCTTTCAAGTTTAGCCAAGGAGCTTCTTGAATTTTGCAATTCCTATATTAAGTTGCATGCTAAGAACTTTCTGTAAAACCTCCCATTGTATTTACCTATAAGAGGAGGGGCAAAAAGGGAAACTCACACAAAGAAACAGTTAAGGGGATAGTGGGAGATGAAGATATGGTTTCAACAAGTAAAATAGAAGAGGAGGCCGTTGTAGGAGGGACCACGGGAGGATGGACAAAATGGGGAAGGCTGGAATGAAGGAGGCAGGAAGAATTTAGTGAGAAAAGGGGAGATTCGATCTTCATGGAGGGATTTCCAGCATCTCTCGAATACCAAGTTGGATTGTTTTAGTTTTATTAATTTTCTGAGTATTTACTGCATCTTTTCCTTCTGTTTTTGATTGGGACCCTTTTGAATCTTGTTGCTGATAAGGAAGGATTTATTCAATAAGAAGATCGTGCTATTTGATTTGTTCTCTGTCTTGTTTTTCCTATTACACTTGTTTTTCTCGATCGGAAGCTGGTTAGAAAGGTATTCTAGAGTAGGGGCCTAACACTTTCAAGTGGGATTGATCATCCTATTTGTGGAGTGTTTAAATCTTGAGCCAAAAAACTTGTTCTTTGTCTCAAAAGCTTTGGTCTTAAGGTAATCCGTGTCTAACCCAATTCTTAGGTTGAAATTGAATCAATTTGGGGGTTATAGTGATTGAAAATTAGGGGTTCTCATATCGAAAGAGTTTCTAATTCCAATTCATTAGAATTTTTGTATCACCCCCACAAGAGAGAACAACCCTTCTCATGAAAAGGCGAACAAAGGAGTAACTCCCTAATCATATCACTAAGCTTAGCACCACACCAGTGTACAATTTACTAGGTTTGCGAACATAGTTTGATTCCTGCTATACATATTCATCGTTGAACTAGATTTTGGTATAACAATAATCATTCTTGTGCTTTACTAAGAATTATGCATTTGTTATCATGAGCAAAAATTATCAAATGATAAACAAAGACGAATTAGAAACTTTTATCTAGAGCGTCCAAGTGTGTGTGGCTTAGCACCACACCAGTGTAATGTTTACTAGCTTTGCAGTTCATAATTTGATTTGTGCTATACATATTCACCAGAACTAGATTTCGATATCAAGAATTGATGCCATTTGTGGAAATCATTCCTCTGCTTTACAAAGAATTGCACATCTGTTATAAATCAAACTATAAGCAACGTTCTAGTCGTAGGCGAATGACCACAAAAGAACAAATTGTGGAGACCAAACAACTTGACTAATATACCTCTCCCTACCGAAACTCATTGACATGTCACTTAGGAGGTGTTTGGGGCAAGGGGTGGAACAGAATTGTAAAGTTTGGAGAGTCGTGAACTCCTAAAGCCCACAGCGTAACGAGTTAATAAGGTATAAATAGATGTTTTTTAGCAGTGGGACCTACAAACTTCTTCAGCCAAACAAGGAGTAGAGGTCATAAGTTCACAACTCCACTCCCCTCAATTCCTACTCTCCAACTCTTTTGGTCAAACTCCCCATTAGAGAGTAGAGCCAATAGAGCATATTGTACTAGAGAAGAAAGTCCATGGAATGGATCAAAGCATCAGGCAAATTTTGGAGATCTTGAATCGTCCAAATCCAATCATAGAGGCGTTATCGAAAGATCACAAGGATCAACCAGGAGGCAAGAGTGAGATCCACTTCCATTGTCCTAAGATTCACCTACCTTAGTCTAAGACCCAGCCAAAGGCAAGGGCCCAACAATTGAAGGGGGAAGGGAGGCACAAATCAGATACAGTTGAAAGGCTGCACTTGGGAGGGAATGACATAGATCAACCAACCCAAATCTAAAGAGACAAACTAAGTTTACAGTAATAGTTAATGATTATTTCACCAAGAGGGTCGAAGCCGAGGCCCTAGCAATCCTCACAGAGAAGGTCACAAAGTGTATTTGGAGAGGTATAGAGTGTTGCTTTGGCATTCCTTTACGTTTGTGCCGATAGTGTGCTTTGGCTTACCGTTTCTTCCCTGACTCTCCTTACTAGGCCACTAAAGATCATTCATTATCTCCCGAGGAGGTGGAAAGTCATTGTTTCTCTCTATATCTGTTTCGTCGATCTGGGCCTGTGTTATGTTACCACTGTTTTCCTTCAACTTTCCCCTCTAGATTAATGGCTCGATTGCCTCTCTTTTAAGTCGAAGCAATCAAAGTTGGAACAGCCAGAGTTGTGATGGAAATGACAATATTTTTCCTTATTCCTTCGGTGTGACCCAACTCTCAATTTGGGTAGTCATTTTAACATGTCTTTGTGATGTATCTTCGTTTAAATTTTCCAAACCGAGACAATTGCGAGAAACCCATGTTTAAACTTACTTGGAGGAAGACCCTTGTGTGTGGATGGGGTCTTAAGGGGTCATGTCACTCCTCAACTCTCCTCATCTTTGCCTCAAGCCGATCCTTGTTACCTAGAGTAATCCTTCCTTTAATGTAGAAGGGTCGAGTGCTTTTTTTCTCCAGTATTTGTCTCGAGGAGAGCAAAGGGCAACTCCCTAATGCTAATGTACTTTTGTCTTCATGTGGCCATTTCCCTCAGATGTCTTTTCTTTAATGAAAAAACTTGACTTTCATTGAGAAAACTTATCCTCCTACAGGAACCATTTGCCTAGGATATTGCTCAAACGATTTCAGGCGAATGAAGAAGGATGTATCCAAAGAGAATGAAGAAGGCAAAGGAGAGAAAGAGAAGGAAGTACCTGGGAGGTCTAGTGGCAAGCAACAAACGAGACTGATCTGAAGAAGATAGAGCGGAGGCGATTCCTTCTCCTCTGTTCCTCAAAACTTCAACTGAAGAAGATGAAACCCCTGATTTCATTTCTGCACTATCGAATTTGATCAAAACACCCAAAATCTAAACTACACTCACTACCGAATTAGGGTTTGCGCTTCACATTTACTCCCAAAATTCACTCCATTCTTTTCGGGACATAATAATACGAAATTATCATAAATATTTTCAACAAAACTATCTTCTTTTTTAAAATTCGTAGGTAATAGTTTTTCTCAGTCGTCTGATATTGTTAGTTTTTAAATTTTTTAATGTAATCTTTTTAAATCTTATAACATATCTTATATATTTTTTATATTTTTAAATTTTGGAAAAGTTAAGATTTGGGATATATATAAAATTTCGGATTCCTACTCAAAATTCTATAGAAAGCTTAAAATTTCGAGATTAATTATGCCTAGAATTTCAATGAGAAAATTCAAGTATATAGAATATTTTGTTGGGATTAATCCCGAGATCCACATAATCGTTTTAAATTATATGCATTATCTCCAAATATTATACAACTTGATTTTCTCGATGTATAATCTAAAATAATCGATAAATTGGAAAAAGTTGATTTTTTAACTAAAATCTCGTGGCCGAATCGATCGAGAAAAACTATTCTTACAAGTCTTAAAAACAGATGCTAGTTTTGTAAGGTAAAACTATTCTTACGAGTTTTAAAAAAAGATGTTAATTTTGTAAGGTGAAAATTTAAGCGTGCTATTTCTAACCATTTTTCTATAACATAGGGAATTTCTCTGTAATTGGGATAAAATAAAACTCAATATTTAAAAATTTCTAATATTTTCAAATCTTAACACGAAATAATTGAAAGTTTTTATTTCAGGGATTTTTGGTTTAAAATTAGGGATGTTGTAAAAGTGGCAAAATAGGTTGGGATAATCGAGCCCCTAGCCCAAGCTTTTTATGTTTGTAAAAATGGCAAAATTTCAAGCCAGCCCACAAATATAAAAAAATAAACCTAAATGTCCTCAACTTCATGATCCCGCTGCTCACACCACTAAGTTTTCTAAAATGTTTATTTTATTCCCGTTCTGTTACTTTTCCTCTTTCCAATTAATTTTAAAAAATATTTAACCAATTTATTTGAAGTACAATATTTTGCAATCAATTAATTTGAAAATAATTGTACTATTGTCTATATACTAATGTTGAAATAAAATAATGATATATTGGTAATATATTTATGTTGGAATGCCTTGAATGTATTTGGTTCGCGCTTCGAACAACCAAGTACAGGAGATGCCATTTTGGTGTATCCAGAAAACATTATCTCTAATAATACTGTTCTCCCTCTGTCTCATAGACGTAGCTAAGACACCGTTACTGAACCATGTACGTATGTGTGTTGATTAACATATTGTTGATATACTTTATAATGATACACACATGTTTATATTGTTGACACACTCGATTGATATGGTATATAATGGCAAAATTGTCAGAAATAGCGTGGTTAGGTTTTTCACCTTACAGAAGTAGCACGCTTTTTGAAAACTTGTAAAAGTAGTTTTTTTCGGTCTTATCTCGGGCAAGATCGACCCCGAGATTTTAGTTAAAGAATCAACTTTTTCTAGGTTATTGATTGGCTGAAATTTGCTAATTCTTTTATATAATCTTCCCAAATCTTTTACCAAATTTTATATTATTTTCAAATTTTCTCTTATTAAAATAGATTTTCCAAATTGATTCAACCTCTTTAAATTTTGAGAAATATCAAACTTTTCGAGTAAATTTTAGGATATTTATAGGATCTCGAGGTTAATCATACCCGAGATTCCACCAAGAAAACTCAAATATATGAATTTCGATGTTAATTATGCCCGAGATTTAAATCGAGAAAGCTTAAATATATAGAATCTTTGTGTTATTTTGTCCGGGATTAGCACTGAGATGCACATAATCTCGATGTATATTTGGCAAGATGTATCGAGAAGACCCTAAACAATCGATAAGTTGGAAAAAGTTGATTTTTTAACTAAAATCTCGTGGTCTATCTCGTCCTAGATGGATAAAAAAAACTATTTTTATGAGTTTTCAAAAAATGTGCTAGTTTTCTAAGGTGAAAACCTAACCGTGCTAATTTTGACAATTTCCTTATATAATGATACATATGTTACTACTAATGCATTTTGACCAATATATTATTGATGTACTTTATTATGATACATTTGTTTATATATTGACTAACATACTACTTTTGATATACTTTATAATGACACACATGTTTATATTATTTATTAATATATTTGATCGATATATTATTGATATACTTCATAAAGATACATACATTTAATTTATATTACTGATAATGTTAAATTCAAATGTTCTTCTTTAATTGTTATTAGATTTGAAAAATAAAATTATATGTTAGAAATAATTTATAAATACTTTATATTAAGTATAAAAAATTAGTTTAGACAAGCTAGACTGAGATACTAGATAAACTAAGTCCAAAAAACTAAAAAAAAATGGAAGCTCAACCCACCGTTTTTGAAAATAAAATGTGATAAAATTGAGGTCATGATTTAAAGTATAGAATTTGTTTTTAATAGGGTATTGTTGAAATACTTTGAATCTGTTTGTTGGCGCTTCGAATAACCAAGTACGAGGCTCGCTGTCCGGTCAGCGAGCTGAGGTCCAGAGGCGGGACGCCCTGGTGGTTACCCCCGAAACCTATTCAGATTTCGTATTCAACATATTTATTTATTTGTAGTTATTTACGATTATGACCCTGGGGTTTAGAGTAGTGCGCTATATAAATTCTCTAATCTTAGAGGCGCCTTTTTTATGTAATTTCTGAAAACATTCTCTCAAATAATATTGTTCTCCCTCTGTCCGTGGACGTAGTTAACACACTGTTAGTGAACCACGTAAATCTGTGTCGATCTTCTCTATCTCTACATTCCTTTTTTGTGTTCTTTAATTATCGTTTTTGCAACCAGCATCATAGTGATGAGAAAGGAACTATTGCGTTACTTTGCTCTTTATGATTTTCTTGAAAGCAATGCTAAGAAAAAGATTAGGTGGAGATATACGAAATTAAGAAATATGAAATATGAAATCTCAAAGATACACTTGCAATTTTCCTAATCTATTTTGCTCTCACACATGTAAACAAATTTTAAAACGCGTAGGTGTTTCTTAAAGGATGCAAATGGAACATCCCAAAATGGAGGAAAAATGACCGATACAAATACCTTCAAAAAGTCACCAAATTTTGGCATGTGTGAAAAACTACTTAAACTTAAAACTTTATTTATAGCTATTACATGAATTCATTTGAAGAAAAGTTGAAGTTTTCGCAAAGACTGGGATTCTTGATTTAAAAATTTGGATTAATATACTTGAACGGACATATCGAAGAAAAATTTAAAACGCGTAGAGTGCTCCTTAGTGGAGGCCAAATTTACCTCTCAAAACAAACGAAAAATGGCTAATACTAACACCTTCAGAAAAACGGCCAAATTTGGTTGTGTGAAAAGCTTCTGAAATTTGTTTTTTAGCTAGTACATGGGTTCATTTTAAGAAAAATTGAAGTCTATCTAAAGAAAAATAGAAAAACAATGACCCAAACTCTGGGTTTTTTTTGAGGTTGAAACTAGTCGTTCAACGGTTCCATTGATCTTTTTTCAGTGCTACACATTTTTAATTAAAGAGATTATTGTTTTAAATATTTTGATTCATATATCTAGACCAATTCTTGACACATGTAAATAAAATTTAAAACACATAGGGTCCTCCTTAAGGTAGGCCAAACATACCTCCCAAAACAGACGAACAATGTCAATACTAACACCTTAAATAATGATTAAATTTTGGTCTGTGCGAAAAACTTCTGAAATTTAATTTATAGCCAGTACATGGGCTCATTTGAAGGAAGATTGAAGTTTTCCCAAAGAAAAACTGAAAAATGATGACCCATACCCCATTTCTTTAGGTTGAAATTGAAACTAGTCATTCAACGGTTTCTTTGATCTTTCTTGGGTGCTATACGTTTATAATTAAGGGATTCTTGGCTTACAACTTTGGTTCCATATACTTGGACCAATCCATGACACATTAAATAAAATTTAAAATGCATAGGGTGCTCTTGAGGGGAGGACAAAGGTATCTAATTTAAATGAGATTTGAATATGATTCAGATAATTAAATTATTTGAATGAGATCCATATAATTAAGTTATTTAATTTAAATGTGATTTAAATTAAATAATTAGAGAGATAATTAATTAAATAATTTGAAGTGAATCCAAATAATTAATTATTTAATTTGAATGAGATAAAAATTAAAGATTCTATAGGAGATAAACGTTTTAAATACTTTTAAATAATTTAATATGAGATTTTATTTGGATAAATATTTATGTTATGTAATATTTAATTTAAAATCTCTGTAGAAGGGTTATCCAAATAGAACTAGGAGTAAACCATACGGTTTTATAAATATGGCTCTTGAAAGCCTTCATAGAACACACATTACTCTAAAAACTGTTTGTAGAAATTTTCCCAATTTTTTTAGAAAAGTTCCAAGAAAATTACTCTTACCATTTTTCAAGGAGTGGTTCACAAGTCGGATCCTTGCCAAAGTCATAGCAAGGAAGACCTCGTGGCATTTGGAGAATTCAAGAAAGAAACAACAAGATTTAAGGAGAGATTTTGCTGTGGTCATGTATCGGCAATAATATGGTTCTTGACCTTCTCTTTTATTATTATTTTTAATTGTTTCAAGAATCAAAGAACATGATTACATACTTCCGACGGGATTCAAATCCCTTCATCTTTGACACATGTAAATAAATTTAAAACACGTAGGGTGCTCCTTAGAGGCCAAAGGTTCCTTCCAAAACGAACGTAAAATGGCCAATACTAACACCTTTAAAAAATGATAAAAACTTGGCCTAAGCGAAGAACTTTTGAAATATAATTTTTATCTAGTACATGGGTACAGCCTAAGAAAATTTGAAGTTTTCCCAAAGAAGAACTAAAATAAAGAAAAACTTAAAAACAATGACCCTGACTCAGTTTTTTTGGAGGTCGAAACTAGTCGTTCAATAGTTTATTTGGACTTTTTTGGGTGCTACACATTTTTAATTCGTAGATTCTCGGTTTAAAAATTTTGATTCATATACTGGCACAATTCCTGACACATGTAAATGAAATTTAAACTGTGTAGGATGCTACTTAGAAGTGGCTAAATGTTCCTCCCAAAATGGACCAAAAATGGCCAATACTAACACCTTAAAAAAAAATGACCAAATTTTGACTGGTATGAAAAACTTCTCAAATTTATTTTTTAGCTAGTACATGGTTGCATTTGAAGAAGAACTTGAAATTTCCTTAAAGAAAAAGTGAAAAGTGATGTCCCGTAATTTTTTTTTTCAAGGTTGACACTAATTGTTCATGAAGGAACTCTAAATATAGAGGACCTTTGAACGGAAGTGGATCGTCTAAACTCCATTGTGAAAGAACTCAAACATTTACAATCATACTAAACAGATTATGCATTAATCGTAAATTATAGCATGCTTTGAATAAAAAAACAAAGGATAAGAGAGACAAAACCTTTAAAGAACTCTTTCTTCACGTATATCCTTCGAACAAACTCGAAAACAACAAGCAAGAACTCGAACTCGATCTTCCTCGAACACCAGCAAGTATAAACTCGATCCTCGAACAATCGGACACAACTACAAGATTGCCTTGGTATTCTCGGTGTGAGAATCTAGGAGTTGTAGGTTCTGGCTTATTTTGGATAGAGGAAAGGAGGAAGTGAAGGAGGAAAGAATCGAGTAAACAATGTTACAATCGTGTAGAAGATGAATGTCTATCGCATAGACTCGACGCTCGGTTGTTTAGAAAGGAGTACTATCGTATAATAAACTCCCTATCGTTTAGTTTCTCGATAGTTAATAGTGTCAGTTGTGTCTTGTTTGAGATTTTGAAATCCAATTTCCTTTTATCCCACAATTGCCATAAAACTGTCAAACCACCCACTAAGTTCGGTTAATGAGGAAAAGAATTATAAATAAATACAATAATTAACTTATCATATTATATCCTATAGTTTTAATATTGCATCATATACAATATATAAACCATAGTTCTTTTTCTCTTTTTGTGGCATTTAATATAAATCATATTTATATTAATTCCTCCAATCCAATAATAATGTATCAAATACATTATATCAATTAATCATATATAATTTAATTAATTTAATTATATCATATATAATCAAATTTCCTTTTGTTAATTTGAACATTTCAAACTAACCTAAAAACTGATTCTCAACTTGAATCCATTGAGCTACCAAAGGGACCTTATGGACCTGTAGCTTGAAGCTCCAATGATAAGTACTAAACTCTTTAATCATATTATCCACCATCCGTTAACTAATGGGCACTCTACTAAAACCGACAGCTGCATTCTTCGCACTACAAATATATTTCTGTGTTCATTAGATATAACCAATCAATAATATGATGACCCTTCACAAATCGCTCGTAAGTACAGCTGGGCCAAATTATCATTTTACCACTATAGTTACATCTAACTCCTTAAGTACCACTGATCCCTCTAATGAACAATATATCATAGTCCCACTATGACTAAACCCTTCTCGGGCCAAGAGAAGGTGTGTCGTCAAATTGTTCAAGTCCCAGAATCAGTCCTTAAGGGAACAATTTATCTACTTGCCCTTGCATCAGGAAAGGAGTGAATTCTATCTTGTGTAGCTGAGTTCCCAGCTCCCCAATTAGACAAATCCCTAAAATGGTAGGCTTGTTGAGTCGACGATCTGGACACTCTCACCCATGCAAATCAAAGGATTGCCCTCATAGGCAAGAGTTCACAACTCACTCAGGATTAAGGTCATGTTACCTATGATTATCCTAGTGAAATGAAAGTCTCAATTATGAACGACATTATATAACGAGACTAAACATTTCGTGGTCCAATCTTATACAAACTTCTTTGTAGAGAATATCCTCGCTCGCATGTCTAATACACTAATGATCAGGATCAGATCATTTATAGCACTTTACAACATTTGTAACACCTACAAAGTGGGCAACGCTCATAGTGTCAACAGGATAAGGCATCCCTCCTTATCCATATACTACAAACCATTTAGGTTATCACTTAAAATACGATCCACTTGTATGTCTGCACATACATGTTTAAGTTACAACAATAACCTTGGATCTTAGTGGATTGTGGTTAATGCAACTAAAACATCAAATATTTCATAGACTGAAGTGAATAAAAAATCATATATTATAAAGAGGTGAGGAAAATGTTGCTTTATCCTCTAGGACGTTCCATCGAGGTTCGACCTCAAGAACAAAGTTTGCACCTTCTACTTCTAACTCTGCAAAGGTGAAGAAGAAGAAGGGTGGTAAGAGGAAAGGGAAAGCACCTGCTAACCCACCACCTGTTGCCCCAAGAAGGCATCCGCCGCTGGTTGAAAAAGGAAAATGTTTCCACTACAACCAGGACAGACACTAGAAGAGGAATTGTCCTCACTGGCTGAAGGAAAGGAAGGCCGCCAAGGCTGAGACCAAGGCAGACAAAGGTAAATATGATTTACTTGTATTAGAAACATGTTTAGTGGAGAATGATGATTCAGCCTAGATAATTGATTTGGGCGCCACTAATCACGTTTGTTCTTCTTTTTAGGGGATTAAATCCTGGCAGAGTTGGAGGCTGGTGAGATGACGATGCGAGTAGGCACCGGACACATCGTCTCAGCTGTAGCAGTGGGAGGCATCCAATTATCTTTACAGAATAGGTTTCTAGTTTTAAAAGATGTTTATGTAGTTCCTGAACATAAAAGCAACCTTATTTCTGTAAAGTGTCTATTACATTGTAAATATATGCTTTCTTTTAATGTGGATAAAGTGTTTATTTATAAAGATGGTGTTGAAATTTGTATAGCTAATCTGGAAAGTAACATGTATGTTGTAAGACCTTTAGCCTTAAGTTCCCTCCATAACACAGAGTTGTTTAAATCTGTCGTAACTCAATCTAAATGTCAACGGATTTCTCCAAAAGAAAATATCCATCTTTGGCACCTTCAATTAGGACACATCAATCTCAATAGGATTGAGAGATTGGTGAAGAATGGCCTTCTAAGTGAGTTAGAAGAAAATTCTTTATCGATGTGTGAATCTTGCCTTGAGAGTAAGATGACTAAAAGACCATTTACTGAAAAAGGTTATTGAGCCAAAGAGCCTCTTGAGTTAGTACATTATGACCTCTGTGGTCCTATGCATGTGCGAGCCCGAGGTGGCTATGAGTATTTTATCACTTTTACTAATGATTACTCTAGGTATGGGTATGTTTATCTGATGCAACGAAAGTCCGAATCCTTTAAAAAGTTCAAAGAGTTCAAGGCTAAAGTTAAAAATGCCTTCAATAGACGGAATAAAACACTTCGATCAAATCTAGGTGGAGAGTTTTTGGATTATGGGTTCCAGGACTATTTGATAGAACAAAGAATCGTTTCCCAACTCTCAGCATTGAGTACACCTCAGTAGAATGGTGTAACGGAGAGGAGAAATAGAACCTTGTTGGACATGGTTCATTTGCTGATGAGTTACGTTTCCTTACCAGACTCGTTTTGGGGTTTCGTAGTGGAGACTGCGGTTTACATACTCAACTATGTTCCTTCCAAGAGTGTTGCGAGAACACCTCTGGAGTTTTGGAATGGGCGTAAAGCTAGCTTACGTCACTTCTACATATAGGGTTGCCTTGCACATGTGCTTGAGGCAAATCCTAAGAAGTTGGAACCACGGTCGAGGTTATGCCTCTTTGTAGGCTACCCAAAAGGTACACGAGGGGATTATTGTTATGATCCCTTGGAAAATAGGGTGTTTGTTTCCACGAACGCTACTTTCCTAGAGGAGGATCATATTAGGGAGCATAGTCCACATAGTAAAGTCATGTTACGTGAGCTTTCCAATGAAACTACTGAAACTTCAACAAGGGTTGTTGAAGGGACTGCTTCATCAGCAAGAGTTGCTGATGATAGTTCATTTAGTAGGTCGGTTCCACTTCAAGAGTTGAGGGAACCTCGATGCAGTGGGAGGGTTGCAAACCCACCCATTCGCTATCTGGGTTTCACAGAAATCCTTGCTATGGTAGCAGATGGCGACGTTGAGGATCCATTGTCTTATCAGAAGGCAATAGAGGGTGTTGACCGAGATGAATGGATCAAGGCCATGGATCTTGAGATGGAGTCGATGTATTTCAACTCAGTATGAGATTTTGTAGATCAACCTGATGGGGTAGGACCTATAGGTTGTAAATGGATCTACAAGTACAAATAGGGTGCTGATGGGAAGGTGTAAACCTTCAAGGCTCAACTTGTGGCAAAGGGTTATACCCAGGTGGAGGGAGTCGACTATGAGGAGACTTGCTCGTTTGTTTCTATGTTAAAGTCGATCCGTATCCTCCTGTCCATTGCAACTTATTATAACTATAAGATCTGGAAAATAGACGTCAAGACGGCCTTTCTGAATGGTAATCTTGAGGAGACCATTTACATGGTGCAGCCCGAGGGATTCATTGCCCAAGGTCAAGAGCAAAAAGCTTACAAACTGAATCGGTCCATTTATAGGCTGAAACAGGCGTCTCGATCTTGGAACATTCGGTTTGATACTGCGATCAAATCATATGGCTTTGACCAAAACATTGATGAACCTTGTGTATACAAGAAAAATCGTCAACAGTTCAGTAGTTTTTCTTAACGTTGTATGTAGACGATATACTACTCATTGGGAATGATGTAGGTCTACTGACTAGTGACCCAATTCCAAATAAAGGATTTGGGGGAGAGACTCAGTTTGTTCTGGGTGTATAGATCTTTCGGGATCGTAAGAATAAAGTGCCAGCACTATCTTAGGCATCATACATTGACAAGATGTTGCTCAAAGTACTCGATGCAGGACACCAAAAGGGCCTACTGCCGTTTCGACATGGAGTCACTTTATCTAAAGACATGTGTCCTAAGACGCCTCACGAGGTTGAGAAGATGAGACAGGTCTCATATGCATCTGTCGTGGCAGTTTGATGTATGCGATGCTCTATACTAGGCCAGACCAGGGTCACTGGACTGTAGTGAAGGACATCCTCAAGTATCTTCGAGAATGAGGGATTATATGCTCATATATGGATTTAAGGATTTAATCCTTACTGGATACACGGATTCTGACTTTCAGACTGATAAGGACTCTTGCAAGTCCACTTCAAAGCCAGTTTTTACTCTTAACGGAGGAGCTGTAGTGTGACGAAGCACTAAGCAGGGGTGCATCGCCGGCTCCACTATGGAAGCGAAGTACGTAGCGGCTTGCAAAGCTGCTAAGGAGGCTGTCTGGCTCAGGAAGTTCTTGACAGAACTGAAAGTTGTTCCAGATATGTCTAGGCCAATCACCCTCTATTATGAGAATAGTGGTGCTGTGGCGAACTCCAAGGAGCCTAGGAGTCATTAGGTGCGACCAACACATAGAGCGAAAGTATCACCTGATCTGCGAGATAGTGCATAGAGGGGACGTAATCATCACGAAAATCGCTTCGAAGCACAATGTTGCTGACCCGTTACGAAGGCTCTCACGGCTACAATGTTTTGAGGGTCACCTTCAGAGCATGGGTCTATGGGACCGCCCGCGGCTGGACTAGAGCAAGTGGGAGATTTTATTGTACTGGGTCTTTATGCCCTAGTTTATTGTTTTGTACTAGTTTTTGTACACCCCACTCACTTTAGGACAAGTGAGAGATTATTGGGGATGGTGCTATCGTCCCCGTTTTCTGGTGTTCGTGCGAAGCCGTTCGTGGTAGACGACTGGAGGTGCTGATCGATTGCTTGCTAATCTTGTGAGAGCGAGAGGAGTTCGTTTGCGGAGAGAGCGAGATTTCAAGTGAAGAAAGTCTTCAACTGGTATATTCTATCGGTCTCTTGTTTATTCATCCTTTAAGCATGCCAGTAATTTAGCATTGTTAATGCATATCTGTATGTGTGAATGTATATGTGGAAATTCTATTGTAATGAATTGGAAAGATTCGCTTCCGCTCATAGGTACTCTTGTATAAGAGTTCCTTCAGATAACTCGTAGAAATACAAGTTATTGTAACTTTTTATCTAAAATAATTAAGGAAAATAAGAAGAAAATATGTTAACTAGAGGAGAATTCATAAAAATAATCCAAGCTATGCGATCACATATTTTTAAGAAATAATATCATGGAAATTAAAAATTCTAACATCTTTCGATGTAGGATTTCATAAAAAAGGAGTAAGCGTATCGTGAAAAGATAAAAGCTGCAGCCCTAATCATAGAGATAAAAGGAAGGCAATGCAAAACTTGCACACATAGAACAACCATGCGAGGAAGATTCTAGTACCCGAAGAAACCATAAAGCGATAGTATGGTTGGCAAACTGTCAAATCACAAAGCAAGTTGGTAATGAACCTCGACCCAAGCAAGCCAAATCCAATGAATTTGTGACACGATCAATCGCCACAGCAGGGCATGGAATTAAATGTAAAAGTGTCAGATCATCATTAAGGAGATGTTCAGAATACACTTTCAATAACTATAAATAGCTTGTGGTATCTCATGAAAAATACACAGAGGCTCTGCAAGAGATTGCAGAAACTCTGCCAAAATACCTCCATCTTCAATCTCATAAGTTTTAAGTGAAGATTCTAAGTGAGAGCTTAGTCTCTTCTCTGGAACTGAGAGGGTTCACCCTTCATCGCGAAGAAATCAATAGCAAGAAGTAGTATTGAAGCCAAAGCAAGCAAGAGATTGGAACCTGCGGCTTGACATCTCTACCTATCATTTTTATTCTTGCCTTTTATTTCATATTTGTATTAAGAATCACGATTGAGAATTCTGCTATCGTTAATATGAATATGATTACCATACATTTCATTTCACTCACATTCTCCATCTCTTTTATCATGAGCAACTAGACTTTATTAAACGAGGAAAGTATTAGCTTTAGAGATAAAGTTAGATCTTCTGCGGAACAATCAACTTAACATGCATTCTAGGGATAGAATAAATGTGGCTTTTAACACTGAGAGGTGGGTTCATAAACAAAAGCCGATACATAAATGCTTACGTAATGCTAACTTAAGGAATTGTTAGGGACTCTTTTTAACCTTACTTCATTCATCGCTTTTTTAGCCTCATTCCATCACCTACTATTTTTGTATTGCTTGTCTAGTCATCATCTCACCTTCATCGCATCACCATCACCATCACCATTGTAATTATTAACATATTTATTATAAACACATCATCATTGTTTATGGTTTACATTTCACCACAAGAGATCATTTAAGCATTCAATGAGTCACGTTACCAAATCCTCGCGTTCGACCTTGGACTTATCGGGAAATCGTGTTTGAATTTGCACTTGGATTCAAACACAAAAAAACTTGTGCTATGTCATTGTACTTATTACATATTTCATCTAGGCACAACTTAAGCTTTAAGTTAAATATACATACACTTACACACTTCAAGTGACAAATATAAAGCATATTGACACATTGGAATGGGAACTTGCGGATGGACCATCAGGAGATCAAATTCAACGTATTGGACTCATTGAAATATCCTGAAGAAGCATAGACTTGTCAGTATATTGACACATTGGAATAGGAACTTGAGGGAGTTGAAGCTGAATCTAAGCTGCTTTGTAATGAAGATGTAGATAGCGAACTGGGAGAAGTTGTCAATATTATGATTGGAACAAGAAGAAAAATTGAATATTTAGATTGAGCGATACAGAACAGAAGAAAGCAAGGCCATCACTTGAGGAATCGCCAACACAAGAATTGAAGGCATTACCAACACATATGAAGTATGCATACTTAAGGGAGGACAACACACTACATAGGTGAGAGTAGTTCAACAGCACTGTTCAACAAGCCTACCATTTTGGGGATAAGATCGAATAGATAGTTGGGGACATAGTCCTGCAAGATGAAATCCACTCCTACCCGTTTTAAGGTTAACAGATAGGTTGTTCCCTTAAGTACTGATTCCTAGTTTTGAATAGAGGGTCCTCACCATCTCATGACCAAGAGGAACATGGTTTATTAGTTGGACTATAAACCAATTGTTCAATAGAGGATCAGTGGGAACCTAAAGAACAAGATATATTTACAGGGGTAAAATGATAATTTTGACCTAGTTGTAAATACGAACAACTTATGAAGGATCTACTTACTGATCTTGGTTAAATCAAGTAGACAGAAATATTGAAGGAACCATTGAAGGTCCTTGAGCGGAAGCATGGGATCGGACCCAAACCCAAATTTATAGAACATAAATTTTACAGCAAAAAAAAAAAAAAAAAAAATTATGCATTTAAAAGATAATTGTAACATACTTTAAAACAAAGATCACAGAATTAAAAATAAAAAAAAAAGGTTTTAAGAAACCTTACCCTTGAAAAATCCTTCTTCACGAGATTCCTTCTTCAAATCTTGTCACGAACAATCTCGAACCCTCTAATCATCAATGAGGACACCACCACAAATGTTTCCTCTATATTCTCTAGGTGAGAATCCAGGAGTTTTGTGAGCTCTAGCTATTTTGGAAGAGATGAAAGGAAGTGATGGGATTCATATTTTCTCAAAACGTTTCTCTAGATCTATATTCTTTTTGTGAAACCACACTAGGAAGAAGAAGAACAACTTCTCTTCTACCCCACTAGCACGTTTAGAGAGAAAAGAGGTGGAGGGAGTTACAACTCCCTCCTAAAATGATTTTTAAATTAAAGTAAAGTAAATTAATTTATTTTCATAAATCAATTTAATATATATTTATATTATAACTACCTTGTCATATAATATATATATTAAACTATATGTTATATCAAATATAACACATAATCTATAGTTTCAATTCTCTCACCAATGACATTTAATATAAATCTCATTTATATTAAATTTAATTATATGAATCAAATTTATATAATTAATATTTGAATTATATTCAAATAATTATTTCCTCTCAAATAAACTTTATATTATAATGTACCAAAATACATTATAGTAATTATATCATATATAATTAGATTAAATTAATTATATCACATATCATTAAATCCCTTAATTAATTTGAAAAATTCAAATTAATCCAAAAATTGATTCTCATTAATTTTCGTTGAGCTTCAGAGGGGACCCCATGGACCTGTAGCTTGATGTGAATAATTAATTAAACTCATTTAATTAGATTATTCACCATCCATTAACTGTCGGGCACTCCACTAAAGACCGACAGCTGCACTCTTCGTACCACAGATATATTTCTGTGTCCATTGGATATAACTAGTCAATAATACAATGACCCTTCACAAACTGCTCATAAGTACACCTGGACAAAAATTACCATTTTGCCGTTGTAGTTACATCTATCTCCTTAAGTACCACTAATCCATCTAATGAACAATAAATCATAGTCCAACTTGACCAAACCCCTCTTAAGCAAGGAAAGGGTATGGTGCCATATTGTATAAACCCTGGAATCAGCCCTTAAGGGAGCAATTTATCTACTTACCCCGACGTTGGGGAATGAGTGAATTCTTTCTTATGTAGTTGTGTTCCTAGCTCCTCAATCAGACGAATCCCAAAAATGGTAGGGTTGTTGAGTCAGCGATCTGGGTACTCTCACCCATACAAATCAAAGGATCCCCTTCATGGGCAAGAGTTCACAACTCACTCAAGATTCAGGTCATGTTACCTATGGTCATCCTAGTGAAATGTAAGTCTCTATCATGAATGACGTTATATGATGAGACTAAAAATTTCGTGGTCCGGTCTTATACAAACTCCTTTGTATAGAATATCCCCGCTCACATGTCTTCACATGAATGATCAAGATCATATCATTTGTAGCATTTTACAACAATTGTAACATCTACAAAGCGGGCCATATTCGTAACTAGGATAAGGTATCCAACCTTATCCATCTACTATAGACTATTTAGGTTATCACTTAAACATGATCCATCTTTATGTCTCTACATACATATTTAAGCTACAAGATAACCTTGGATGTTAGTTTATTGGTTTGTGGTTAATGCAACTAATTTTGAAATAAAACATCACATATTTTATTATGTAAATAAAATGTTTGTACAATACAATTACAAACTATAGGACTCTATGAGATTTAGGGCATCAACCCCAACAAATATATCTACAGTGAGGAGAGTGCAACCATTGAGCTATAGTGATATGTCTTAGTGGTTAACGAATATTGATTAAATCGGGTTAAAGAGTTTAACCAATTAATCTCAAATCGTTGGAGCTCATGATTTGTAGGTCCATAAGGTCCCTCTACTAGCTCGTAAAACATTATACCTTAGATTAGAATATTGAGCAAATTTGAAGCGTTCAAATTCGAAATTAGGGTTTGGAATTTAAAATGTTCAAATTTCAATTTCTAGGGTTTGGTTAATTATATTCTATATAATTAACGTTTAAATTTATCGAAATTAAATGTAAATTGGAGAGTTTAAAATATTTAAATATTGATTTAAACATTGTTTACACGAATAGTGATTCATGTTTAAATTAGGTGTTTATTAATTTAATATTTGATATTAAATTATTAATTAATTGATTAATTAATTTTTTTTAATTAATTAATTAAAACTAAGTCAATTTTTCATTTCTAAATTAAATTTATAGAAAATTGAATTAATATTTAATATATTCTTAAATTAAATTAAATTAATTTGAAAAATTGAAATTGAATTAGTGGATTTATCCCAAAATGGGATTTTGAGTGGATTTCTCCACAATTCATTGCTCATTCACTTAGTGCTAATTGAAGTGTCAATTAGCTGAAAGATTAAGTGCTTGCATGCTTGAACTTGTTAAGTACTTCAATTTTAGAAATTGGAGAGGATGCATGCTAAATTATTTTGAAGAACTGAAAATTCTGAAGTTCTTCTGAAACACTCCCAAACCCTCCATTTCTTTATCCAATCCATCTCAATTTAGAGTTTCCACCACTCAATCCAAAACTGAGAATAGTAGAGAAGCTCCTCTTGGTGGCCTACTAAGGATTTAAAGGTCAAATTTGTGGAGTTCAGAAAGGATCAAGAGGGAATTTACAAAGGTATACATTCTAGAAACACTTGTTTCAGGAAAACTATTTTTTCGCATACTTTATACTCAAATTAATGTAATTAGAGTGCTTAATGATTCTGTTTGCTTGCTTTATGCATCTTTACTCCATCAATTGGTATCAAAACATGATTTAAGCACTCAGTTAATGTTAATTTGAGTTTGGTGGGTGAATTTCTAGCAATGCATGTTTGGTGACTGATATGATTTTTAATTCAACTTTGGCATTAGAATTCTCTTTGATGCAGTTATTATATTTGTAATTGGCTCTTGGTTGATGAGGCTTAATGTATGTTTAAGGTTATGTTATTTTATTAGAGTCAATAGAGTTGAAAATAGGTTGTATTTGAAGTTTGAAGCAAGTAAGTTCAGAAGCAAAAACTGCAGAAGAAGCCACTGCCAGGTGTCACAATCGCTCTTTCGGAAGCTTCTCTTAGCGATTGTGCGGCACTTGTTCCCGCTCACGAACAAGCCAACCAACTCGAATTCGGACTGCCGATGGCACACCGAGTGCCTCTTGCAACCTCCACCCTCGTTTTAGGGAAAACGGTTTTAGAAAACGGGTTTAGAGAAAAGGTTTTCGTAAGAAAATTTGAGAGTGTGTATAAAGAAAGAAAGATTGTAGTAGACTAGAAAGCAATAAGCAACAACAACGACTTTATAGAGTACTACTCCGGGTATGAGGAAGTGATGGTTAGTCTTATCCCCATATAGTGCATTCTGAACAAAAAGCCAACTGGCGCCCTTGCATATGCAAAAGGGCGAGTGGTCACTTACAATGAAAATGTAAAGAAAGCAAGCTAACTAAACTAATACAATACAGGATATGAAAGTAAGCTAGAAGGGGGTTGGATTGGGCATGCGGCCATGGGCAACAGGCCCTGGACAAGCATGACCGTTACACCAGGCAGCATGCGACACTGCCTATACAGCATTGCAACGCTGTTTTCCTGAAGCTCGAGGCGTTGCAATGTTGGGATGAAGCATCGTAACGCAATTCATCCCAAACTAGAAATGCGCACGCACAAGGACCGGTTCACGAGAGATGGCCGGTTCAACCGATTTTGGCTTTCTTGGGTCTGATTCAACCACATTTTGGACCGGTTCAGCCTCAAATGGAGCTTTGAAGAGCCGATTCGGGTGGTTTGGGTCTAGTTTGGGTCGGTTCGAGCAGTTCGAAGGCTTCCTCAAGTTGTTTTTGGTTTAATTTTGTAATATAAATTATTGCTTGCTTAGGATGCCAAAATTGATCCATATCAGTGTTGTTTAAATATTTTATGTATGTGATCTATGTTATATTTAAATTAAACATGTATGTGCATATTGTATGTCATGTAGATTTAAAATCCCACCATAGGAAAGCATGATTCATGCATTAATATATGTTATAAATTGGTTATAATGTATATAGTATGAATGGGTAGGGTTTCATAAGATTAATATAATTGTTATATTAATGTGTGGAATGCTTAAGTTATGTTAAAGTATGTCTATAATTTTATAAGAATTATAAAATGGATTAGATATTTAAAATCTATAACAAAGATAAGATGCATGCTCACTTAGGTTTAATAACAACTTTTTAATAGTTAAAATAGGCCGTTATCTTATAAAACACGATTACAAACTCAATCGGTCTATAATCCTGTCTAAGGTTGAAGGTACTTAAGTTGATGGTTTACGTAACACCTCCTACCTGAGGATTTTAGCTGAATCATTGAGCATTATTAACCGGTTTTATGAGCATGCGCGAGCGGTGTGAGGTAATAAAATGGTTTTTATCAGTTAGAAATCGTAGGTTAAATGCAAATATAAACGTTATACTTGGATAAACCACATAGACTTAGGATATTTTCTAGCCGAAATATACCTAAGTACAAAAGATACCCAAATAATTAGAACACTTCAATGGGAGATTAATAACATATACGATATGTTGTTCTTAGCTCTCACGTTCCTAAGAGTTCACACCGTGAGATTCATGCTCAGCTTCGTGTCACCCTGGGAGTGACCTCTATTCGTAAAGTGTTTGCATGGGTTAATAGCAAGGTGAATAGGGAGTAGTTCATAGTAAGTGGGTGAAGGAAATGTGTCAACATATCCTACGGTCTCTTCCATTAGTTTGAACCTGTCTCTTATACACATCTAGATGTGTATAAGAGACAGGGTTAATAGCAAGGTGAATAGGGAGTAGTTCATAGTAAGTGGGTGAAGGAAATGTGTCAACATATCCTACGGTCTCTTCCATTAGTTTGAACTGTGAGATTCCTATATTGCACTTGCTGTCGTTTTTAGGCGACACTAGCTAGTCGTTTTATGGCGATCCCCTCAGACGATTGTATCATAGGATTCGAAATAACCCAAACTTCAGAAATGAATAGGGTTTCTTAGTTTTGGCTTGAAAATTGTCTTCCTATTCGGGGGAATACTCATATGTTCTATGAAAACTGAAATGGAGGGTCACAATTACAATAATTAAAAAGTGTTAGTAAGTTCTTGACCGAAAACGGTAACTAAATGATTATAGGAATAAGAGTTATTATGGATATAGGGTTTGTTCAAGAATGTCTTGCTTTAATGAATGAGTATTTAACTAATCCTCTGTAGCACCTATTCTGACTTACTAAAGTATCATTGCAAATAAATAAAAAAATATGGGACTTTTATTACTCTTGCTAAAATTGGATTTATATGCAATTTACTCATAGAATTTATTTATGTTTTCAGCATGTCAAACTCGATTATATAACTCTTAGCCTCTAGTAAATTCAATGGAGAGGATTATTGAAATTGGAAGTCGAACATAAACACAATACTAGTAGTTGATGATCTGAGATTCATTTTAATGGAGGAACGTCCTCCTCCTCCCAATCCTACCCGAAATGTTCGAGATATCTATGATAGATGGTATGAAAAAACCAGAGTATATATTTTGGCAAACATATCTGATGTGCTTAACCAAAAAGCATGAAACCATGGTCACTGTGAGAGAGATCATGGAGTCATTGCAAGGGATGTTTGGACAGCCGTCCTCATCGGCACGACACGATGCTATTAAATACATTTATAATTCGCGTATGAAGAAGGGGACCTCTGTTAGAGAATATGTCTTGGACATGATGGTCCATTTTAATATAGAGAAGGCAAACGAGGTTGTTATAGATGAGAAGAGCCAAGTGAGTATGATAATGGAATTTCTTCTAAAGAGTTTTCTGACTTTTCATACAAATGTTGTAATGATAAGATTAATTACAACTTTACAACTCTTCTCAATGAATTCCAAACTTATCAATCTTTAATGAAAAATAAAGAAGGGGAGACAAATGTTGTTTTCCAAAGGAAATTTCAAAAGTCTGCTTCATCTAGTTCAAAACCCTTTGAAAAGAAGTCTGGATCTTCAAAGGATAAGAGTATCCAGATGAAGAAAAAGGGAAAAGGGAAGAAACAGTCTCCTGCTACTAAAAGCAAGACAAAAGTTACAAAAGGAAAATATTTCCATTGAAACGCCAACGGGCATTACAAACACAATTGTCCTAAGTATCTTATAGAGAAGAAAGCTAAAAAAGCAAATCAAGGTAAATTCAATTTACTTGTAATAGAAATATATTTCATGGAAAGTTCTCACTTAACTTTGATACTAGATTCAAGTGCCGCTAATCATATTTGCACTTTCTTATAGTAAACTAGTTCCTAAAAGCAACTATCGAAAAACAAAATTGTAAGAGTATATCAGCATGCAGCGGAAGAACCAAGGATTAATAAGCATTCTAATTCATTCATTTTGGCTATAAATAAAACATGCTCATACAATAATAAGAGGGTTTCAAGTCATATCTTTATAGAACCTTTTGAATCACGAATTCAACTGCAAATCTTCTCCAATTCTTCTTGTGAACCACCTTAAGATCTTTCATACTATTCTCTTAGATCTTTAGATTGAGTTGTGGGACTCAAAATAAGCTTCAATGAAGGGAATTTGGAGATGAAACACACTGCTACACCCACTTGAAGAACACTTTCTTCAACTCAAGTTTTCCAGCAAAAACTTAACTGATGCATGCCAATTTCCACTTCAATCTTCTCTATTTATTGCAGGACTATCATGCAATGGAGAAGGCTACATGAGGAGCAGCTCATGCTTGGAGATTTGAATCAAGAAAAAGTCGTTTTTGAGTGAGCTACTCAACTGAGAAAGTGGGGTTTTCCATCTTTTCATTTTCCAATCTTTTTCAAATTTTTGTTTCATAAATTGATTTCTAAAATCAATTTAGTTTTCAAAAATAGAAACTTTATAAATTTTACAAAATTAATTTCATACAATTTTCTAATAAAATTAATAATAAATAAATAAATAAATAATTTAATTAATTTAATATCAAATATTAAATTAATTTTACATAAATTCTACCATCATGAAACCCTATCATGAATTTAATATTTAAATCATATTTAAATATTAATTGAATCTCCAATTTCATTTAATTCCAAAAATAAACGCGTAATTATAACACATATAATTACTAATTCCCTTAATTCTAATTTGAACTTTCAAATTAACTTATTACACTACTCTAAGACTAATCCATATATGAGCTAGTAGGGGGACCATGTGAACCTATAGATCATGGGCTCCAACAATCTGAGATTAATTGGCTAAATTCTTTACACCAAATTAACCCCCATTCGTTAACTAATGAGTCACTCCACTAAAGCCTATAATTGCACTCCCCTCACTGTAGATATATTATGTTCACTCGATATAACCATGATTGGTATGTTAACCCTTCACACATTGTTCGTAATAACGACTGGGTCAAATGTCTGTTTTACCCCTGAAATTACCTCTTGTTCCTTAAGTCCCACTGATCCTCTAATGTATAATTAGTTTGTGATACGATCAACAAATCGAGTCCTCTTGGGCCAATGAGAGAATGGGTTGTTGGGATTGGTGTCCTAATTCTCCCGGAATCTTGTAATTTGTAATTTATGCACATTGTTATGAATAAAATAAGAGTTATTTTTTCTGATATTTACTCATATCCAATAAACAAAGCTTCATGGTTATTGTATGTAAACTTAAGCATGTATACGAGATATACAAGTAGATCATGCCTTAAGTGATAACCTAAATAGTATAGTATAAGGATTAAGGTAGGATACCTGATCCTGGTGACACTACGAATACGACCTACTTTGTAGAGGTTTGCAAGTGTTGTGAACTACTAAAGATGGTAGATCCTAACCATTCATGTAGAGATATGTGAGCGGGGGTGTCCTATACAAAGAGTTAGTATCAAACCAGACCACGAGATGACTAATCTTTGTATATAACGCCGTTGATACTGGAGACTTACATCTCACCTAAACGACCATGGCTGACATGATCTCAATCCTGAGTGTTTTGGGAACTCCTACTTTTGAGGGTAGTCCTTTGATTAGTATGGGTGAGAGTGGCCAGATTGCCAACTCAACATGCCTACCTTTTCGGGGACTTGTTTGATTTGGGAGTTAGGAACTCAGTTGCACAAGATGAAATTCACTTATTTCCCAAAGCAGAGGTAAGTAGATAGATTGCTCCCTTAAGGGCTAATTCCGGGGCTTGAACATAGTGACCAAAACTTCTCTTTGGAAGAGAGGACTCAGTTATAGTAGGACTATGACTTATGTTCATTAGAGGGATCAGTGGTACTTAAGGAGTTAGATGTAACTACAAGGGCATAATGGTTATTGGCCGAGCTATACTTACGAGCAACCTGTGAAGGGTTATCGTACTGTTGATTGGTTAAGATGGACACATAATATATTTGTAGTAAGAAGAGTTCAAATGTCGGTCTTTAGTGGAGTGCCTAGTAGTTAACGAATGGTGGATCCCATGACTAAAGAGTTTAGTTAGTTATTCACGTACCATTGGAGCTTCGAGCTATAGGTCCATAAGGTCCCCTTGGTAGCTCAATAGATTCAAGTTGAGGATCAGTTCTTGGTGTTGATTTGAAATATTCAAATTGATAAGAGGTAACTCGATTATATATGATATGATTGGTGTGATATATGAGATCCATCAAGTGGAGGAACAATGTAAATGAGATTTACATTAAGGACCATGAAATAGAAAAAGAGCTATGATTTACATGTTTCATGAGATGAAATTTTAAAACTATAGGTTATAAATATACTATGGTAAGTTGGTTATCATATATATTTATAATAATATTAATTATTGGATAATTATCTCTTTTTCTCTAATAACTAATTGAATGGCAGGTTATTGGTGGTTTCATGGTAACCGTGAGATAAAAGGAAAAATGTTTTCCTAAATTTGGTAGTTGTTGTAGTGAGAATTCCATTTTCAGAAATTACTCATGATTGGCTTTCAAGTAAATACGATTTACTAAACAACAGCTGAAGAGAGACTAGACAATTGTGGAGTGTTTCTATACGATAGTCACTCAGCTGGCTGATTAGCTAAATGATCATGGAGCTTTTGCTAAACAATCGTAGTACATTTGTTAAACGATCGGGCATCGTCTATACGATAGACCTTGTCATCTCCCACTTGCTCAATTGTTTACACGATTATTCTTCCTCCGGCCTCATTCTCTAACCAAGTACACACAGAGCCCACACTTTTGGATTTTCACACCGAGAATACCAAGGTAGCCATTGTGGTGGTGTCATACTAAACTCACCATAGTCGAGGTTTTTGGAGGTCGTTCATGGTGTTCATGTGGAGATCGTTGTGTTCGAGTTCTTTGTTGATCATATTGTGTTCCAGTTGAAGTGTTCGAGCGTTCATGATTGTCGTCTTGCTGTGAACGAGTGTTCGTGATCAAGGGTGTTGAAGATAAGTCTTCAAAGGTATGTTAATTCTATCACTTGATCTATAGAAAAGCATGCTGTAATTTTGTGTTGTGCATAGCCTTTATGTTTCCGTTTCTTGATTGTAATTGTTAATGTTCATATATGAATGGAATTTGGAACGATCATTCCGCTGCTCATGAAAATCCTCATGTTTGATTTCCTTCAAGCGGGCCACATGCTCAAGACCCGGAGTCAGCACTTAAGGGAACAACCTCTCTACTTGATGGAAATCGGATTCGAGATTTCCATGAGCAGCAAGAATAAGATTATTCCAAATCACAATCATGAATGAACATTACATTTACAGTCGAATACAGAAACATGTGGTTACACAATTAATACAGAAATTACAACATGAAAACTCAAATGCACAAAGAGAAAACTCTATAAACATTTGAAGATGCCTCTCCTCGCTACTTTGCACACGACCGCTCGAACAACAACAACTTCTAACGCTCGATCTACACGACAACAACACAACATGAACACTTCATGCTCATCCTCAACGATCGCCTCAGCCACGACCTCCTCAGCAACAC
>NC_052355.1:4276025-4283042 GCF_009727055.1 Benincasa hispida
CAGGTCTTATACAAACTCTTTGTATAGGACACCCCCACTCGTACGTCTCCACATGAATGGTCAGGATCTACCATCTGTAGTAGTTTACAACACTTGCAAACCTTTACAAAGCGAGCCGTATCCGTAGTGTCACCAAGATCAGGTATCCCCCCTTAATCTTTATACTATAGACCTATTTAGGTTATCACTTAAGGCATGATCCACTTGTATATCACATATACATGTTTAAGTTCACATAAGATAACCAAGGAGCTTTATTTATTGGATATGAGTAAATGCCAGAATCAAATAACACTTATTTTATTCTTTAAACAATGTGTATCTTTATAAAATAACGAGACTCCGGGAGAATTAGGACACCAATCCCAACACTACTATCCCTAAAAGCGAGTAGGAGTGAATTCCATCTTGCACCCTATGTCCCTAGATATCTACCAAGTCTTACCCCTGAAATGGAGGTTTATTGAGTCGACGTTGTTCAGTCCACCCTCACCTATGCAAATCTAAGGATAATCCCGAATAAACAGGAGTTCATAGTTAGCTCAAAATTAAGGTCAAGTTACCTAGGTCATCGCTTTGAAATAGTCAATCTTAAACAGTAAACAGCGTTATAAAATAAAAGTGATTGATTTCGTGGTCCAATCTTATACAAACCCATTGCACAGGACGCCCTCACTCCTCATGTCATAACATGTACGAATTAGGATCACATTTTCTATAGCACTTTACAACTCCTTGTAACAACTACAGAGTGAGCCACATCCAATAGTGTTACTAGAATAAGGCACCCAACCTCATTCATATAGTATAGATCATTTTGACTATTTACTTGAACCTGATCCACTTTTATGTCTCCACATAAAGTTTAAGTACTCATGTAATAGTCATGTAACTTTATTTTATTGAATTTATTTCTAAAATGAAATAAACAATACATATTTTCAATAACAACTTATTGAATTTTCAGAATAAGTTTTATTGTTTACAAACCATGAGTTTTAGGACATAAAACCCAACAAACTCCCACTTGGACTAAAACTCCAGTGGTAACTTATATATCCAAATATATAATACTGAGTTTTTGAGTTTTACAGAGAAATATAATAAACTAGGGCATCACATACCCATGTTTACCATACACGTGTTTATTAGCTGATATTCCTATTCTTACTAGGAGATTCTCAAATACTTTAGCCGAGAGAATCTTTGTAAAGACGTTAGTGCAATAGTTTTCTTATTAAACTATATGGGGAATGCATCTTATTCTCACAACACTTGTTTTTCAATAATGGCTAGGAAGTCAATACACTCCTCCTACTACATCGAGATACTCTCAACTCTTTGAGTAAGATGCATCTGACTTATTTAAACAACTCTTGTTTACAGTGTTAATTCAATAAATTTTTATTGATTTATGCAAGTTTTTATGGAAACAAATAATACAAGGTGATCTTGAACAATGTTCCAATAATTGGAATGATGTTGAGAAAAAAATTTAAGGCAATTAGAAAGTTTGTCACTGGATTTCATGTTCTATCAAATAGACCTAGAAATCTTAGACTTTCTATACTTTGATCTAATCAAAGTATTTTGATCTTATCTAACAAGTTTTTTACACTCTGAACTATCTAAATGTTCTAAACTTATCACTTAGGTTAAATAACTACTTGCCTTTATTGGTTTCTAGCCGTTTTAAATATCTAAATATTTGCAAATAGCTTTTAACTAGGTTGATTCTTAACAGAAGTTGTTACGCGATAGAACAAACATAATTTTCGCTAGGTTACATTTCATTTACAACAAAAATATATACAATTTGTTCTTTTACATGATAACAAAAGTAGAGAAGATTATCTTCAAGAAACAACATCTCCCACTGGTCAATCTGAGGACAACTAGCATTCTTCAAGAACTACTTTGCCTGTTTTGCTTTCTCTGCTCTCTTCTCAGCAAGGTACTGAGGGCAGTTTCTCTTCTAGTGCCCTCTATCATTGTAGTGGAAACGCTTTCCTTTGTCTGCAATGTTAGCCTTGCCTTTTCTCCCAGCGGTTTTCTTCTTTCCTTTCCCTTTGCTATTTTTAACAGGAATATTCTTACTCTGTGAAGAGGAAGAAACATAAGGCTTTTTGGAGGATGTTCCTCTCTTCTCAGCGAAAGTAACGTGAATTTCCGGTTTCAGACCTTTAGCTCTCATCATTGTCTGGTAAGCCTGTAGCTCATTCAAAAGAGTAGTCAAGTTGTATTCAATTTTATTCATAAATGCGTTCGTGCAGAACTGCAGAAAACTCTTAGGAAGAGATTCTAGAATAAAACCAACTTGACTTCTCTCATCAACGACAGCTCCATTTACTTATGTTACAATGAAGTGGACCATCATGTCCAGGACATGTTCACGAACAGAGGCCCCCTCTTTCATACGACAGTTGTAAACGTACTTAATAGCATCATGCCTAAGGGAGAAGAACGGTTGTCCGAACATCCCTCGTAGAGATTCCATAATCTCTTTCGCAGTACCTATAACCTCATGTTTCTTCACCAAAACATCATACATGTTGGCAAAGATATAGGCATGGGCTTTGTCATTCGCCCTGATCCATCTATTGTACGCATCCCGAACAGTTCGGTTTGCATTAGAGCTTGGAATGGGAGGACAACCCTCTATTAAGACGAACCGTAAATCGTCTATCACAAGTATAGTATTCAGGCTTGATTTTCAAGTTGCATAATTATTCTCAATCAGTTTGTCAGATGCCAACAATTGTACTAGTGAACTTGCCATTCTGAAAATATAAAAATTTTTTATAAGTGAATTGCTTTAAAACCCAATCAAGTTTTAGCAAAGTAATAATATACCCAAGATTATTTTTACAATGATACTACAACAAGACATTCTTGACTAATTCTATCTCCAGAATAACTCATATTTCGATAGTCATTTAGCTACCGTTTTTGGTCAGAAATTACTAACTCTTCAGTAATTCTGTAAGTGTAAACCCTTTATTTTTAGACCTCAGAAGTCTGATTCCAATGATGCTCCCAAAGTTAGAAAGTCAAAGTTGAAACCGACTTTAGAAATCCTATCCATTTCTAGAGTTTGAGTTGTTCCGAATTCAATGTTAAAACCGTTCAAGGGGATAGCCGTCATCAAACAACTAGCGAGGCCGACTTAAAGACGATAAGCAGGCGCAATATAGGAATCTCACAGTTTAAACCAACAAAGAGACCGTAGGATATGTTGACATATCCTACACCCACTTACTATGTACTACTTCCCCCATTCACTTTGGTCTTGACCTCATGACAAACACTTTCCGAATGGAGCAATCGAGGTATAATCGACACGAAGTGTTGCACGGATCTCACGGTGGGAATTATCTAAGGACGTGAGAATTGAAATCAATATATCATATATTTTATTTTCCATTGAACAGCTTCCCATCATTCACAGGATCAATACACACAAACATTTTCCGAATGGAGGTCACTCCCAAGGTGACACAAAATGCCACATGAACCTTTCGGTGTGAACATCTTGAGAACGTGAAAAATTTAAAGTCAAAACATCGTATTTGATTTTAAAGTGAACAACTTCCTCCATTCACCAAAATCTTGATCATGTAAACATTTTCGAATGGAGCTCACTCCCAGGGTGACACAAAGTGCCACATGAATTTCGATCGTGAACTCTTAGGGACGTGAGAGCTAATAATAATCATATCATATATGTTTATTAATCTCTCATTGAAGTGTTCTAACATATCATATACGTTATTTGATTTTCATTGAAGTGTTCTAATAGCATATCATATATGTTATTAAACTCCCACTAAAGTGTCCTAACGATTAAATAGGATATATGTTTCTTAGGTTTATTTCAGCTAATTAAACAACCTAAGCTAGGTGTTTATCCAAGTATAATGTATATAATTGGATTTAACTTGCGATGTCTAGGTGATAAACTAGTTTTAAAACCTCACATCGCTCATATATTGCTCATAAAACCCGTTAACAATGCTTAGTAGTTCGGCCATAATCCCCAGGTAGGAGGTGTTTTAGAGACCGTCAACTTAAATACCCTCAGCCTTCGACAAGATTATATACCGGTTGAGTTTGTAACCTATGTTTTACAAGTTTAACGACCTATTTTAACTATTAAAACGAGTGGTTAACCTACGTGAGCATGCAACTATTCTTTATTATGGATTTTAAATGTCCAACCCAATTTTATAACAACTTACAAAATTTTAGACATATTAAACATTCACAACATACATCAAAGGCATTCAATATTTAATATAACATTTATATTAAATAAAAGAAATCCTAAACATGCATATTATATATTATAACACTTTATAACATACTTTCAATGCATGTAACATGCTTCCTATGGTGAGATTTTAAATTACATGGCATACTGTATGCACATGCAAGATTTACTTAATTACAACATACATCACATGTATAAGTAATTAAACACATATTGATATGGTTTTAGTTTTGGCATTTTCAAGCAAACAAAGGCCTAGAATAGCAAGAAATAGCTCCAAATGGCTTTCGGACTGCTCGAACCGCTCCAAACCAGATCCAAATAGCTTGAACTGGATGTGAACCATCTGAATTGGACAAATCAAAACACTTTTGAAGGTGAACCGGGTCGAGTTTGAAGAAAATCGGTCAAACCGATCAATCCTAGCTCCAGTCGAATCTCGCTGGTTTTGAAAGAAATCTCGCTTGAACTTCGAATGAAAATCTCGCTCTCGCTGGAATTATAAGTAGTGTTGCAACGCTCAAGGGTCGCATTGCAATGCTGCTTGGACAAAAGCTCAGGATCTAAAAATCTGCAGCTTGACCTTCTTCACTTCTATCTTCAATTACAACTTAATTTCAACTCTAATGACTCCAAATAAATTACAGACTCTTGAGCACATATATAAGCTCATCAAACAAGAGCCAGTTACAAAATTTAACTTAGGAATCAAAGAGAATTTAAATGCCAAAACTCAAAAAACCATATTAGTTCACCATTTTCATATATCTCATGAAAAAACACCCACCACACCAAAATTAAACCAAATTGAATGCTTAAATGATGCTCTAATACCAATTGTAGGAGTATATAAGCATGCAATGGAAGTAACAAGGATCAATAAGCATTCTAATTCATTAATTTTGGCTATAAATAAAGCATGCTCATAAAATCATAAGAGGGTTTCAAGTCATACCTTTCTAGAACCTTTTGAATCACAAATTCAGCTGCAAATCTTCTTCAATTCTTCTTGTGAATCACCTCAAGATCTTCTCTACTATTCTCTTGGAGCTTTAGATTGAGTTGTGGGACTCAAAATAAGCTTGAATGAAGGAAATTTGGAGAAGAAACACACTGCTGCACCTACTTGAAGAACACCTTCTTCAACTCAAGTTTTTCAGCAAAAACTTAACTGATGCATGCCCAATTTCCACTTCAATCTTCTCTATTTATTGCAGAACTATCATGCAATGGAGAAGGCTGCATGAAGAGCAGCTCATACTTGGAGGTTTGAATAAAGAAGAAGTGGTTTTTGAGTGAGCTACTCAATTGAGAAAGTGGGGTTTTCCATCTTTTCATTTTCCAATCTTTTTCAAGTTTGGGTTTTATAAATTGATTTCTAAAATCAATTTAGTTTTCAAAAATAAAAACTTTATTAACTTTACAAAATTAATTTCATAAAATTTTCTAATAAAATTAATAATAAATAATTAATTAAACAATTTAATTAATTTTACACAAATTCCACCATCATGAAACCNAATTTCATAAAATTTTCTAATAAAATTAATAATAAATAATTAATTAAACAATTTAATTAATTTTACACAAATTCCACCATCATGAAACCCTATTCATGAATTTAATATTTAAATAATATTTAAATATTAATTGATTCTCCAATTCTGTTTGATTCCAAAATTAAACGCGTCATTATAACGTATATAATTACTAATTCCCTTAATTCTAATTTGAACATTTCAAAATTTACGAACTACGAGCTTTAGGACATTTCCAACAAGATGAGAGAAGGATAAAACTTTTCCTGGTACTTTTCGATTTATGAAAAAGTTTCGTATCTTAGTGTTTCATTTATACATGGTTTTGATTAAAAAATGACCTTTTATAACAAATCTCATTTGAGTGTTTGTTTGATTATGATATGTGATTTATTGTGCGACCCTAAAGACTGTTGAAATTAGAGAAAGGATTCGATGAATGGAGTGAACGGTTTCTTGTCAATTTCCATGTCTGAGTGTTATAATCTTGCATGGGATGATCAATTCTTAAGTTGAGGGTGTTTGTTAGCTCTAAAAAAGAGCTAAGTTTATGGCCTTAACTTTCCTATATTTGGGTAATTCTTGTGCTTTATTTGTCTTATTTTGTAGGAGAATTGGCCCCATGGTTGCAAGGATGAAAAATCAAGCAAAAAGCAAGGAAAAACCAGGAGTTAAACACACCAAATCGAGTTGAGATGACAAAGGACGATTCTGCCCTGTTTTAATATTGCAACACTCTTTTTAAGCATAAGTCCAACGCTCATTCGATGCTGGAAGGAAGTATCAGGTGCATGGCAGCGTTGCATCACAATGCTCTGGAGTTAGATCATCGCCATCGTTGCTATTGGGTTTTATGTCCTAAAACTCGTGCGTTGTAAACAATAAAACTTATTTTAAAAAATCAATAAGTTGTTATTGAATATATGAATTACTTATTTCATTTTAGAAATAAATCCAATAAACTAAAAAGATCCACGATTATTACATGAATACTTGAACTTTATGTGGAGACATAAAAGTAGATCAGGTTCAAGTAAATAGTCAAAATGGTCTATAGTATATGAATAAGTCTGGGTGCCTTATTCTGGTAACATTATCGGATGCGGCCCACTCTGTATGTAACGACCCAGATTTGTACGCATACAGAAAATTAAATGTCAAATAATAAGCTGGACGAAATTTTAAGAGGTGGAAATTTAGAAGGAAAAA
>NC_052355.1:4284209-4361388 GCF_009727055.1 Benincasa hispida
TGGGGCCCCTTGTTCAAGACCTAGAGTCAGCACTTAGGGAACAAACCTCTCTACTATCTCTAAAAGCGGGTATGAGTGAATTCCATCTTGCACCTTATGTCCCAGCTATCTACTCGGTCTTACCCCTAAAATGGAGGTTTATTGAGCCGGTGCTATTGAGCCAACCCTCACCTCTGTAAATCTTAGAATAATCCTGAATAAACAGGAATTCATAGTTAGCTCAGGATTAAGGCCAAGTTACCAAGGTCATCTCTTTGAAATAGTCAGTCTTAAAACAGTAAACAACATTATAAAGTAAGAGTGACTTATTTCGTTGTCCGATATTGTGCAAACTCATTGCACAGGACGATCCCATTCCTCATGTCATGACATGTACGAATTAGGATCACTCGTCTGTAGCACTTTACAACTCCTGTTAACAATACAGTGTAACGCTCGGATCCTTACACCTTATGATCTGACCGCTACGACATGCATACTTAGACTTTTCTATCATTAGATGAGTTTTGTTGAAATTTCAAAGAACATATCTAAATTTTATTAATTAGGTAGAAAAACTATATAAAAATTTATTTATCAAAACATCAGGATCCATAAAACATTAGCGTGGTGGTACAAAATGCATGTGTCTATAATAGTGAGTTTGATGGTTGGCCATTTGAGCGACGTTCCAACTCTGCCCCCTACGCTGTGTTCTTACCTACAAAGTCTGTAAAAATATAGGATGAGTACATAATATACCCAGTAAGTAGTTCTCACGTAGGGAGTTGACCAAATGCACAATCACAAAAAACATGTCATAAAAAACATATGTTTGGGACCGAAAACGGTATAATAACTTGTGGTGGTCGATTATGCTTCCAACCATAAATCTCTCCGCCTTGATAGGAAGATGAGGACCTAAGCGAAACTAACCCACTTGATGATTAGCGGGTCTGCAGTCAGTAGGGCCAGAGTCGCATCCAACATCAACCATTAGCATTAAACGTTATGCTTCAAAAATAAATCTCTCCGCCCTGATAGAAAGATGAGAACCTAAGCAAAAACTAACCCATCTGATTATTAGCGGGTCATGCAGTCAGTAGGGCCAGAGTCGCATCCAACATCAACCATTAGCATTAAACGTTATGCTTCCAGATAAATCTTTCCGCCCTGATAGGAAGATGAGGACTTAAGCGGAAACTAACCCATCTGATGATTAGCGGGTCATACAGTCAGTAGGGCCAGAGTCGCATCCAACATCAACCATTAGCATAACCATAAGATTAGACTGGAAGCATAACTTACACCTAATTAAAACTTGGTTTTAACGTAATCGTGAACAAACATAATGCATGGGGTCCCTTGTAGAGAAACGTGTTCTAAACATGTAATGCAATATAATAATTAACATAACCATGCAATATAATAAAAGTACACTACCATAGAACATTTAAAGAGAGGGTGAGATAAACTACTTACGCTTGACTGTGATCTAATTATTCCTTATTATTCTTTATGAATTTAATCAGACAAGAGTTTTCCCTTTTTAAAATCAAAAGAAGAAATTTGTGGGCAGCACTTTACCCGAGCTTTTCTCTTTTAATCTCACCCCACCGTCTCATTGGCCCAAGAGAGACTCAGTTTGATGATCGGATCGCAAACCAATTGTTCATTAGAGGATCATTGGGACTTAAGGAACAAAAGGTAATCTCAGGGGTAAAACAACCATTTAACCCAGCCGTTATTTGGAAACACTTGTGAAGGGTTAACTTACCAATTATGGTTATATCGAGTGGAAATAATATATCTACAGTGAGGAGAGTGCAATTATGGGCTTTAGTGGAGTGACCCAGTAGTTAACGAATGGGGGTTGATTTGGTATAGTTTAGCCAATTAATCTCGAATCGTTAGAACCCATGATCTGTAGGTCCGCGAGGTCCCCCTACTAGCTCACAAATGGATTAAACTTAGAGTAGAGTGATAAGTTAATTTGAAACGTTTAAATTCGAATTAAAGGAATTAGTAATTATATGTGATATAATTATGCGTTTAATTTTGAAATTAAACAAAATTGGAGAATCAATTAATATTTAAATATGATTTAAATATTAAATTCATGGATAGGGATTCATGATGGTAGAATTTGTGTTAAATTAATTTAATATTTGATATTGAATTAATTAGAATTAATTAAATTGTTTAATTGATTATTTATTATTAATTTTATTAGAAAATTAATTATGGAATTAATTTTGTAAAATTAATAAAGATTTCATTTTTTAAAATAAAAATTAATTTTAGAAATCAATTAGAAAATAAAAAATTGAAAAGAGATAGAAAATGGAAAATCCCAAAAAGTGGGATTTTTCCACTTTCCAACCAAGAAGCTCACACACACTCCCCGATGTTTTTCAATCAATCTTCCAAGCATGAGGTGCAATTCATGCAACAATTCCTTTTCATGAAAGTCATGCAAAAAATACTGAAGATTAAAGTTGAAATCGGGCATGCATTTAGAATGGATTAAGCTAAAAATTCTTCAAAGGTTGAAGAAAAGTTTTCAGTTGATAAACCAGAACCTATTCTCCATTTTTTCTTAATTCAAGCTCATTTTGAGTCCTACAACTCAATCTAAGGCACCAAGAGGATAGTAGGGAAGGCCTTGAGGTGGTTCACAAACTAATTTGGAGAAGATTTGCAGCTGAGATTCAAGAATCATGTGTTTCTTCAAAGGTGTGTCTTGTAACTCTCTTATTAATTTATGAGCATGCTTAATTTATAGCCAAAATTAATGAATTAGCATGCTTAATGATCCATTTTTCTTCCGCTACGTGTTTTCTAACTCTAACAGTTACAATGTCTGCTTAGAGACAAAATAATCAGTGTTGCGACGCTACGAAGACTGGCGGAAGGCCAACGCCGCACGCACGCAATCTAGCGTCAGAGGGAGTGCCATGACGCCTCCTTAACGCTCTCCAACTTGCCCTGCAGTGTTGCAGCGTTGTGGGAAGCCTATAAATAGGACGTTCGGGTCCAACCTTCAAGACACTCTCAATACAATTCAGGATAGAGTAAAATGCACAAGTTAGTCCGGTTTTAGGAGCCATTGAAGTCGAATTGTTGAACAATTGTCGCCATAGTCAGCCTCGATTCTCTTTTGATCATTGTAATCCCGATATGTCTTTTAGAGGCTAGGTAATTTTCTTGGGATAGTTTGTATGTCTTGATTCTTGAAGGTTTACTAGTTAAATTTAATAAATTATTGTGAACCCTTTGGGTGTATTTGTTTTAATATTAATAGAGTTTCTTTGATTTTTTCTGATAAATTAATTTATTGAAATTCTTGTAAGCAAAATCATTCTAGCCTATGCATTATTGATTGATTATGTTGCACATATTAGGATCGCATGTCTAGGGTCTAGACTTTTTCTGGCCAAACTCATGTATGCCCTAGTATAATCTTTCCCAATAAATCATGCTATAAGATATGACTTTTCCAGCTTGTAGTATGTCTGAACGATTGAACCTTTTTTTTTAATTCTTTTCAGTTTTAACTTGTATGTGGCTGAGAAGGAAAAGTTTTAAACTAAATTAATGTTGGTTTGAATTTTTATCAAAATTGGATAATTGGACTATTATAATTTCTAATAGGTTGAGGGGTTCACAAGATTGGTAAAATTAACTAGTGCCTAATGATAGAAAATAAAAAGCATACAAACTAATCCCAAGATTTTCTCATCAACTTGATTCAACCCTTTTCTATGCTAATTTTTTTTTCTCTCTGTTTGTTTGCTTATTTTACAAAAGCACAAATCCATCAAAACCCCTTTTCACGTAGAATTCGTAAATTATCCTAGCTGATTCAACAATCTCTCTATGGATTCGACCCCGATCTTACCGATTTACTGCATTTGTAGTACAAGTCTTGGATCGGTGAAAATAAATTACCTTTGCTCAGGCCAGGGGCGGTTACGACAACACCAGTCCCGCATTCCGATCCCTTCTTGTAAAGTGATGGATCCTCAACCTTATCATCTAATATGACAGTCCTCCCACTACGTCGAGGCTCTTTCAACATTTGAGAAGGATGTGTTTGACTAGATGAAGCAACATCAACAACTCTTGTTGAAGTGCTCGCCTTTTCAACAACTTTTGTTGAAGTTTCAGTAGTTTCTCTGGAAATTTCATTTAATACAATTTGGCTCCTTGGCTTATGTTCTCTAATGTGGTTTTCTACTAAGAAAGTAGCATTTGTTGATACAAATACTTTGTTTTCTTTTTGATCGAAGAACATACCACCTCTTATTTCTTTAGAATAACTTACATATAGGCGTTATCTTAAACATGGTTCCAATTTCTTTGGATTTGCCACAAGCACATGTGTTGAACATCCCCAAATCCTAAGATGCCATAAACTACTTTTACGACCTCTTCATAATTCAAAAGGTGTTCCAGTAACAATCTTTGATGGAACTTAGTTTAAAAGGTAAGTTGCAGTCTCCGCTACATAACCTCATAACGAGATAGGTAGAGAAGTACAACTCATCATAGAGCGAATCCTTCCAATAGGGTTCTATTTCTCCTTTCTGATACATCGTTTTGTTGAGGTGTACCAAGGGTTGAGAGTTGAGATTGGTGATTCTATACTCTCTCATATAGTTCTGGAATTCAATATCCATGTACTTTCCACCTCGATCTAATCGAAGTGTTTTAATCTTTTTACCTAACAAATTTTCAACTTTAGCCTTATGCTCCTTGAATTTTTCAAGTGTGTCAGGCTTATGTTGCATTAGGTAAACATGCCTATATCTTGAATAATCATCCGTAAAAGTGACAAAATATTCAAACCCTCCTCTAACTTTTACACTCATCGGACCACAAAGGTCTAAGTGTATAAACTCCAAGGGTTCTTTGGCTCTATAACCTTTTCCAGCAAAAGGTCGTTTTGTCATTTTTCCTTCTAAACAAGATTCACATACAAGTAGAATTTTCTTCTGAGATTAATGTGTCCTAGTCTTAGATGCCAAAGATGAGCATCTTTAGGAGAAATTTTTCCTTTTTTTTTTTTTTTTTTTACTTTTAGTGGTTATAGTGTTGAACATTTCAATATCATAGAGCATTTTAGATACTAACAACCTTAGTACATATAAGTTGTTTTCGTTTGTTGTAGAACAAATATCAATATCATTTTTCAAGAAAAATGCTTTATTCCGAATAAAAGATACATTAAAGGAGTGTTCTAACAAACATGAAACTAAACTCAATTTCCTTTTAAAATTAGGAACATAGTAAACATTGTCTAACAATATAAACTTTGATTCAAAAAACAACTTCAAACTCCCAACTATAATCGTTGAGACAACCTCCCTTGTTCCAATCCGTATCCCCGTTGCCAACTATTTCCAAGAACTAGTTCCAACAAAAAGTGAAAACATGATTAGTAGCTCCTGAATCAAGTATCCAGGTATGGTTATCATTTTCCACCAAACACGATCATATTTACCTTCTTTTTTCTTCTTTTTCTCAGTTAAATATTTTGGGCACTTCCTTTTCCAATGCCCATCTTGGTTGCAATGATAACAGTTTCCTTTTATAACTTTGACCTTCTTGCCATTTCAGGTAACAGCAACAGTGGTGGCTTTATTCCTCTTTTCCACCCTTCTTCTTTTTCCACTTCTTCACACCAAATTAAGAGGGAGACCCAATTTAGTTCTAGAAGTTGAACGTCTTATGAAATTGAAACTTTCATTCATCTAAGCGGTATTGAAATGGTTCAACATGTTCCCTAGCAGATGATCCTTCAGCCATCCGCACACTAAAGATGAACTTAAGAGCATCATGCGTGGCTTGTGAGGAAGTTTTTCTAAACATGTAAGTAATGATTTCATGATCTGGCGTGCAATGATCATGGTCTCATGCCTTTTGGCCAAGACTTCAGATAAGCCTACCAAAATATAGACATTTTCTTTATCATTGGCCTTGGTCCACTTCTCATAAGCATCACGAACACTTTGTGATGCATTGTACCTAGGGGCTGGAGGACATTCCTCCATGAGAATGAATTTGAGGTCATCAATTACCAAAACCGTATTCATCGTATTTTTTCAAGGTGTACAATTTTCTCCAGATAATTTTTTGGTGCCAAACAAAGTAACGATTGAGATAGACATGTTGATATAAAAACAAATTACTTATATTAGACACTTGTGCAAAAATTCATTTTTCATTTTAATGCAATCAATTTGGCAAAAATTAATGAACCCCAACATCATTGAATTTTGCAATGATACATTTACTGATTTGGAATAAATACCACCCCAGGTTGTACAGTTATTCCTATCACTGAAGTGAAACATTCTCAAACAAATATTATCTCAAAATAACTCCTTATTCATATAGTATTTAATTACCATTCATTTGGTCAATAAATCATTAACTGCCTTAATGTTTTACCGTAAGAGTGACCCTTCAACCTTATAACTTGTTGGATTCAGGAGGCAAGCAACAGAAGCAAAATAGGATCATTAAGCATTCTAATTCCTTAATTTTGGCTTCAAACTAAGCATGCTCATAAACTACAAATATAGTTTCAACACTAACCTTTGAAGTACCGTTGATTCACGATCTTTAGCTACAATCTCCTTCTTCTTTGTATGTGAACCACCACAAGATCTTCTCTACTATTCTCTTGCAATCTTAGATTGAGTTGTGGGACTCAAAACAAGCTTGAATCGAAGGGAATTGAAGATGAGGTTACTGGTTTTACACAGTGTGAAGAACACTTCTTCAAACACAAATTCTCAGCATAGCAACGATTGCTCTACCCATTCCACTCAAAATTTCAGCTTTATATTGCATGACTTTCAAAGAACTAATAGCCTTGCATGAATCATAGCTCATGCTTGAATAATTGAGCTAAAGAAAAGTAGAATTGCGTGTGAGCTGCTACAATTTGAAAGTGGACAAATCCCACTTTTGAGATTTTTTCCATTTTCAAATTTCCTTTGATTTTTCTTTTTAATTTTGATTTCCAAAATCAAAAATCATTTCAACAAAAAAATTGAAATTTTATTAATTTTATAAAATTAATTCAATAATTAATTTTCTAATAAAATTAATAAATTAATTGAATAATTTTATTAATTTAATATCAAATATTAAATTAGTTCGTCACCAATTCCATTACCATGAATCTTTATTCATGAATTTAATATTTAAATCATATTTAAATATTAATCACTTCTCCAATTTCGTTTAATTCCAAAATTAAACGTGTAATTATATCACATATAATTACTTATTCTCTTAATTCTAAATTGAACGTTTCAAATCAATTTATCACGCTACTTTAAGGCTAATCCGTTTGTGAGCTAGTAGGGGAACCTAGTGGACCTACAAATCATGGGCTCCAACGATCCAAGATTAATTGGCTAAACTCTTTACACCGAATTAACCGCCATTTGTTAACTACTGGGTCACTTCACTAAAGCTCAGAGTTGCACTCCCCTCACTGTAGATATATTATGTCCACTCGATATAACCATGATTAGTAAGTTAACCCTTCACAGGTTGTTCGTAATTACGGTTGGGTCAAAACACTGTTTTACCCCCGATATTACCTCTTGTTCCTTAAGTCCCACTGATCCTCTAATGAACAATTGGTTTGTGATCCGATCATCAAACCGAGTCCCTCTCGAGCCAATGAGAGGGTGGGGCCCCTTGTTCAAGACCTAGAGTCAGCACTTAAGGGAACAACCTCTCTACTATCCCTGAAAGTGGGTAGGAGAGAATTCCATCTTTCACCATATGTCCCTAGCTACCTACCCGATCCTACCCCTAAAATGGGAGGCTTATTGAGCCGGCGTTGTTGACCTAACCCTCACCTATGAAAATCTAAGGATAATCCCGAATAAACAGGAGTTCATAGTTAGCTTAGGATTAAGGTCAAGTTACCTAAGTCATCATTGTGAAATAGTCAGTCTTAAACAGTAAACAACGTTATAAAGTAAGAGTGATTTATTTCGTGGTCTGATCTTATGTAAACTCATTGCACAGGATGCCCCCACTTCTCATGTCACTACATGTACGAATCAGGATCACTTCTTTTGTAGCACTTTACAACTCTTTTCAACAACTATAGAGTGGGTCGCATCCGATAATGTTACTAGTATAAGGCACCCAACCTTATTCATATACTATAGATCATTCTGACTATTTACTCGAACCTGATCCACGTTTATATCTCCACATAAAGTTCAAGTACTCATATAATAGTTATGGATCTTTTAGTTTATTGGATTTATTTCTAAAACAAAATAGGCAATTCATATATTCAATAACAGCTTATTGAATTTTCAAAATAAGTTTATTGTTTACATACCAAGAGTTTTAGTACATAAAACCCAATATAAACTCGCTCCAACAAATTTGCCTCAGGGAAGAACATAATTGGTGCAATTGGTTATAGCGGTCTTATCCATTTCTAGAGTTTGTAATGCCCTTCCCCATGCAAATACCTTCCTAAGGGAGGGTGCACCTAGGGCACCACGAGACCATGCATGAAGGGAAAAATTACAAACTAATGAAAGAGACCACAGGATATGTCATCACGTGTCCTTCTCCCACTTACTATATACACTTTCTCTATTCACCTTGATATTAACCCATGCAAATACCTTCTTAAGGGAGGGTGCGCATAGGGCACCACGAGGCCGAACATGAATCTCACTCTGTGAATTCTTTAGTAGAACGTGGGTGGAAAAATGACATATCATATATATCTTTTTCCTTCCACTAAGTGTTCTACCTTTTGGGTTTATTGACTTAGAATATAAAGTATTGAATAGTTTAATAATATGTGTTTTTGTTCATTAAACTCTTTTAATGAAAAATAATCACTTATTGCATGCTTATAAAATATTTGCCTAATTCACCTTCTAGGTTCGTTCCCAACTAGAGGTGTTTTGTTTCCGTCAACTTAAAAACCTCAGTCTAGACAAGACGTTCCTTAGATAAAGGTCCCTTATGAACAATTATTTTATAAATTTAATCTTTTAACCAAGTTCATTTTAATCCTATCAAAACGAATTAAAAGATTAACTTGTTTCTAATCTCATTAGAAATGCACTTAATATAACTCTAGGTGAATCAATTTCAAACCATTTAAAAAGAAATTGTACTTATGTTTACATGCAAATTTTGATTATTGATTTTAATCTAATTCATTGAACTTATAACCTTTATTAAAACAATGAATTTGTTAAAATCCTTTTTTCGTTTGCCTTATGACGACTTTGATTAAATATAACATTTATATTAATCTAAATAATGTCATGCTCAATGCAAAGTTCATTTTTCATCTAATTATAACGCTTATAATTATCACACATGAAAAAATAAACATACATATTAATTTCTCTACATCATACATTATAACATTTGTAATGCATAAATATGCTTACTCAAAACATGCATTCAAATAATATAACAATTATGTTACAATGCATGAGCATGCTTATATTAATCATGTAACCATATAACATTTATATGATGTATCATCATGTTTATCCTGGGGTGGGATTTTAAAACTATATGGCATACATTATGCAACATATAAAACACACAGTTAAATAATACATCTCATGCATATAAAACTAGATAAAAGCTATGATAGACCAAATATTAACACCCTAATTTTAACAAAATTAAAGTTACAAAGGACAACTACCATTCTTCCGTTGGTAGAGACTTGCGATCAACTATCTACCAGGTACCTTCCATGACGCACAAACTGAGATGAACGAGGGATTTCTACTAAACTCCACGCATGGCAAGCGAAGTGCTCGATGTATAGGTTTCAAGTACCACAAGAGTTGAACAATGAAGCTCAACGCATGGCCATCATCCTTTCACATGCGACTGTGCCCTAAGTTCCTTCACCGCATGGGCATCGACTTGCTGCATGGGTATGCTATATGTCACATGGGTTTCGAGTACAACATGCATTGGACAATGAAGCTCAACGCTTGGGCATCATCCCTCCGCATGCAACTATGAGCGTTGCATCCACCGCGCCTAAGTCCCTTCATCATATATGTCCCCAACATAAATGATCAGGATCAGACCATCTGTGACAAGTCACAACACTTGTGACCATTCCACAAAGCGGGCCGCATCCGTAGCATTACCAGGATAAGGTTTCCCTCCTATATCTATATACTACAGACCATTTTGGTTATCTCTCAAGACATGATCCACTTGTATGTCACCACATACATGCTTAAGTTACATACAGATAACCAGGGATTTTATGTTTATTGGTTTGTGGTAAAGCAAATAAAACACATAACTGAGCATAAAAGAATATGTGAAGTAAATATCATATATTATACAACACAAGCGTTCGTACAAACTGTTTACAAACTACAGGACACGAGACTTTAGAGCATCAACCCCAACAATCTCCCACTTGTTCTAAAGCAAAGTGGGGTGTACATAAAACTAATACAAAACAATAAACTAAGGCATAAAAGCCCAGTATAAGAAAATCTCCCACTTGCCCTAGACCAGCCGCAGACGATCCTGTAGACCCATGCTCCGTAGGTGACCCTTAAACACTGTAGCCATGAGAGCCTTCGTAAACGGGTCAGCAACATTGGGCTTCGAAGCGATCTTCGTGACGATCACGTCTCCTCGATACACTATCTCGCGGATCAGATGATACTTTCGCTCTATGTGTTTCCCGCGCCTGTGACTCCTCGACTCCTTAGAGTTTGCCACTGCCCCACTATTATCACAATAGAGGGTAATGGGCCTAGACATATCTGGAACAACTTCCAATTCTGTCAAGAACTTCCTGAGCTAGACGGCCTTCTTAGCAGCTTCACAAGCCGCTACGTACTCTTCCTCCATAATGGAGTCAGCGATGCACCCCTGCTTTAATACTACAGCTCCTCTATTAAGAGTAAAGACTGACCCTGATGTGGACTTGCGAGAGTCCTTATCAGTCTGAAAGTTAGAATCCATGTATCTAGTAAGGATCAAATCCCTAGAACTATATACAAACATGTAGTCCGTCGTTATACTTAGGGATGTTCTTCACTACGGTTCAGTGATCCTGGCCAAGGTTAGACTGATACCTATTAACTATGCCCACAGTGTAGCAGATGTCTAGACGAGTACAGAGCATCACATACATCAAACTGCCAATGGCAGATGCGTATGGGACCCATCTCATCTCCTCAACCTCTTGAGGCGTCTTAGGACACATGTACTTAAACAAATTGACTCCATGCCTGAATGGTAGTAAGCCCCTCTTGGAGTCTTTCATCGAGTACTTGAGCAACATCTTGTCAATGTACGATGTCTGAGACAGTGCTAGCACTTTGTTATTGCGATCCCAAAAGATCTATATACCTAGAATAAACTGAGCCTCTCCCAAATATTTCATTTGGAATTGGGTCACTAGCCAGTTCTTAACTGCAGTTAGTAGACCTACATCATTTCCAATGAGTAGGATATCGTCTACGTACAACACTAAGAAGAATACTGAAGCGTTGATGATCTTCTTGTAGACACAAGGTTCATCAACGTTTTGGTCAAAGCCATACGACTTGATCGCAATATCAAACCGTATGTTCCAAGATCGAGACACCTGTTTCAACCTATAAATGGACCGATTCAATTTGCAATTTTTTTGCTCTTGACCTTGGGCTATGAATCCCTCAGGTTGCACCATGTAAATGCTCTCCTCAAGATTGCCATTTAGAAAGGCCGTCTTGACATCCATTTGCCAAATCTCATAATTATAATAAGCCGCAATGGACAGGTGGATGTGGATCAACTTTAACATGGAAACAAGCGAGAAAGTCTCCTCATAGTCGATTCCCTCTACCTGGGTATAACCCTTTGCCACAAGTTAAACTTGAAGGTCTGTACCTTCCCATCAGCACCACGTTTGCACTTATAGATCCATTTACAACCTATAGATCTCACCCCATCAGGTTGATCTACAAGGTCCCATACTGAGTTGAAGTACATCGACTCCATCTCGAGATCCATGGCCTTAACCCATTCATCCCGGTGAACATCCTTCATTTCCTTCTGATAAGACAACATATCCTCAACGTCACCATCTGCTACCATAGCAAGGATTTTCGTGAAACCCAGATAGCGAACGGGCAGGTTCGCAACTTGATGCGTGGTTAATGCAATGTGATGGTGGAGTATGCGTTGTGCATGCAAGTTTTCTTAGCAAGATCCAAATATAAACACTACTAAGTTGCCTGGTAAGCCCAAGGTCAAACGTAGGGACTATGACACAGTATACGATGGTAATTTCAGATCTCTTTGCATTGACAAATAAAACAATACGTTGGTTGGTATGTTGTTTTAAGTATAAAGTCTATACGGCGGATTTGAGAAAAGAGTTAATAATATGAAAGTACAATGAGTATGTAAGGGAACGGGTTGAGAAAGGATTTAGCTAACACTTCCTAAGATTGCATTCATGTTATGTGATCATGCTACATATATATAATAGCAAGTCATCACTCAATGCAAATACTATAACTCTAGTCTTAGAACGCATGCGATGTATGTGATGATGTCTATAGGACTTATGTCTAAGCCTCTATTCTTGTCTATGCGATGATGAATGACACATACATACACAAGGCGACCGCAAACTACCATAACCTATTTCTAGGCTGCATGCGATGCATGTTTGCAAACAGAGCTTATCTCTAAATCTCTATCTCTTGCTTATGCAGATCTAATCTTGCTTTCTCAAGTCTAGATTCTAACCTAGCTCTCTCAAGTCTTAGGTTCTTTCTTTAGACTCTCTCTCAATTAGCTCTAAAGGGGTGATGGACGCAACATAAGACAAGATGATCGCATGCAATGAAGATCTTAGGTCATGTTAGCTAAGTGCTTCTCAACCCATTCGAAAGTTTAGTTACTCATGTGTAATGTAAAGAGAGTGAACAGATGTAGAAATGCAGGTTCCATTCTATAAATGAAATCAAAATACATAATGACAACGGGGAATAAAGATAAGGAGTCTGGTAGCAATTTCTTGCTTCCAAAGGCTTTTACACTATTTTTCTCTACTCTGCTCAAAGAATATTCTTGCTCTCGCAAGAGTCGACCCTTTCTCTATTTTCCACGCTCCCTAGCACTCTCTCAAGCTGACCAGGACGATCTTCTGGCGTCTTCTCTCTTCTCTCGTCTCCGCCTTCTAAGTATAAGAAAACTATGAACAAAGACTAACTATCTTCTATATGGTGAACTCTCTATATGGCTCGAGTAGAATAGAACCGAATCGAACTCATTTAACGAAGGTGGCCTTCGGTATTTATAGAGCTTTAGGGTGAAGAGCTTTTTCTTTCAAATGATTGCACTGATGGGATGTCATTAATTCTCTGTTTAATGCGCCAAATAATTGTCACCGAAAAGTTGAATGTACTTGCTATAGTGTAGTTAACGGCTTGTCAACTAAATTCGGATTCGACCGTCATCAGCTTTCTGTCCCATCGTGATTTTTTAAGCTTTCACCTTGATTTGTCGGCTCTATGTGGCCACCTTCTTAAGCAGATTTTTCCGAACGCAAACTATCACATTGCCTTGCGGTAGCAATCTCTTAATGCGCTCGGACACTAATTTCCTTGGATCGTAATTCCGCCTTGCGCCAACGCATTTTCCTGCACAAAATACATAAGTTAGCTACTTTAATACGATGGACCCATGCGATCGCAATGTTATAAACTTAATGCTTTTGGATGCAATTTTATATATTTTTACTGTCGCAATCCTACATTGTTTTATATATTTGCGTTGTAATAACGTGAATTTCTGCCATCCTTTAGGGGAACACTTCCACGGTGCCTCAAGGTGATGCGCAGTAACTTTATTCAACCTAACGAGTGAGACTGAGAGATATGCTGTCACACTTCCCGCTCCTACTTACTATGAACACTCTCTCCATCCACCTTGATATTGACCTACCTAAACACCATCCATTAGGGGGACACGCCAAAGGTGCCTCGAGGTCGAAGGTAGATCTCACGGTGTGGACTATTTAAAAGAAACGTGAAAGGTTTAAGTGAAGCATCTTATGCCCCAAATACCTCTCATTGAATGTTCTACCTAGGGGTTCATTAACCTAAACAATCTGGCTACTAATTTTAGTCTAAGTCGTCTTTTTAAACTCTGCTCATAGACAACATTTGTCTATGAAATATAAAAAAGTTCAAGTAGTCACATTTAAACACTTTAATGGACTACCCTTAACTTGCATGCATGTATCAAATCTATCTAATTCACCTTTCCAGGTAAGTTCCTAGGTAGGGGTGTTACGTTTCCGTCAACCTAAATACCCCAGCCTAGACAGAACCCGCCTTAGACAAAAGGTCCCATATAGATAGATTTGCTACACTTTATCCTTTTATTAGTCAATTTAATCCTATTAAACTGATTAAAAGATTAAAGCCTTAGGGTTACTAATCATATTAAAACTATGATCTTAGGTCTATGTGATCCAATTTTTTAATATTTTAAAACCATGAATTAAACCTAAGTAAGCATGCATGTCTTTCTTATTTCTTTTAGTTCTAATTTCTCTTGAACTTTTAAAAAGAAACAACTAAAAAACCATTGTGCATAATGAGGTGTTTATAACACTTATAAAGAAACCTATGTGTCATGCTTCATGCAATGTCCGGTTATTACTATACATAACTTTTATATAACGCGTAATAACCAAGCAAACATGCTATCATTAACCCGTATACTATAACAATTATAATATAAAGATGATGCATGTCAATGCTTTTTATGCATGCATAAATATAACTCTTATATTATATGATGCATGAGCATGCTCTTACATAATTAAATCATGCTTCTCTAAATTATAACAATTACAATAGAGAGATAATGCATGACCAATGCATAACCTAAGGTGGGATTTACTATATGTTCATACCATATGACATATAAAAACCATACATCGCATGTAATACATTAAGGATTAATGGACCGGGATGAGCCTTTACAAAAATCAGAATGAAATAACCCTATCTATTACATTTTTAATCGAGCAAATCGGTTCACAAGCGAACCGGGTCTTGAACCGCCAGGAGGACTCCATCGTGTAGTAAACGCCAAAGGTAGACAATCGCCTAATGCGCACTAGACGATAGACGCAAAAACTAAACGATCATGCATATGACTACGAGACTGTGAAGCATGATCGTCTATGCGATCGCTTAATGCGGCGACAGGTAAACAATTTACCTTGTGTTACTAAGAGATCGTCTAGTCAGTTACTAAGCAATGAAGCTTGTTGAGCTAAACGATTGTCTAGTGCACGTGCACATAAAACGATTCGCGAGCATCCCATCATCTACATGACCCGATACTCAGTGATCGCTTACCCCATCGTCTACACGACGCGATCAACCCTTGATCGACTCTTTCCTCGAAGAATTGCAACGCTTGCTCCGATCTTCTTCACGAACGACTTGAGACTCATACAAACCTTAAATTACAGACTCGATAATGATTATTAATGCCCAAAAATGTAGGGGCCTTTACAAACAACCACAAATGTAAAAGAATTAAATCAAATCGAGGCTAACATCCATGAAAACATCCATTAATCCGCACATCCATAAAAAAAAACAATTAAACAGAGTAGACATGCACCCACCAAGAATGTATATGTAATTCGTTGCAATAATGAAATTGGAATATCAGAACCTGGCTCTGATACCAATTGAAGATGACATGGGCAAGAATATCCCCAACAGCATGGGCATCGACTCTCCGCATGGCTATGCTACCTACTGCATGGGTTTGCCTTCAGCCTTGGATGTGCCGACGTATGGTATGCGTTGATGCGCTTACCTTCAAGCTTTGTATGCTACCTGTCACGTGGGTTTGCGTTCAGCCTTGTAAGTGTCGACACATGGTATGCATTGACACGCTTACCTTCAAACTCCTTTGCTTTGCAAGGCCATTACACCATTGCATGGAATGCATCCCACCGTAAGCCATCATCGCATGCCATCTTGATGCAAGTCATCATTGTATGCCAAGATACTAGGCGCCGTGAGACATAAGCAAATTCTCTATTTTGCTCTAAAAAATTGGGCTCCAGACAGTTTCATTTCTAACCCTAAACGACCCAAAAATACAGACTCGATTGCAAAAATAAAATGCCCAAACAATAGGCCCTTAAAATTTTCAAATCAACATAATATTTTACAATTTATGGTACCAATAAATGAAATTATCTATCAAGCGAACCTCATACATATTCAAGCAAAATGCAGAAAAATAACCCACTTCATGAACTAATTTTTGTTTCAAAAACAAAAAATCCACATGCAAGAAAAACTGTCTCTGATACCAATTGAAGGAATCTAATTCCCGTGGAAGCATGTGAACGTCTTGCATTTAGACATTTTATTTTTATGGAAACAAAAATAGTAAAATGAAACATGCATTTGTAGGATAACCACTCAAATAAAACTATAAGCATGCTAGAAAAGAGGAAGAAGAGAAAAAATCAAAAATCACCTTTGTTGATTCTTCTAGCTTTCCTCTTCCACCATTATCAACGATCTCAAACTTCTCCAATGAAGGGCACAACCAACAAAGTTAACTTGCTATTCTCTACGATTCCAAAAAACTTGGAAGAGTGGTCTCCAAGGACTTTTGAGGAGGAAAATGGTAGAGAATTTTTAGAAAGAAGTTAGAGAGAAGGTGGAGGCTTGGAGGCTAGGTTTTTTCTTTTTGTGTAATTAAAAAACTCTTGTCCTAAATAGGCTATAAGGATATATTTATATGGAGAAGAGTTAACCCCTTCCCCAAGTATTTCTCTTTATACTCTTAGCACTAATTAATTAAATAATCTTTATTTAATTAATTGGCACATTAATTAAATGACCATATATTAAATCTTATTTAATATAAATTTAATTAATTATCATAAATACCATATTTATACTAACCTCCAATCTCCATTGTTTTTTAATCAATTAATTAACCATAAATTAATCAATTAAATAACTATATTAAATCATATTTAATATGGAGTTAATTAATATATATATATCACATATTTATATGTGTACATCTCTTTATGAATCCAATTCATTTAAATCTTTTATTTCTATCTTATTCAAATATATCTCTCTTACATAATTTGGATTATAGATCATAACTATAATTAACCATTATATATTAATCTCATTAATATAAAATTCTCTCATTTTATTTGAACACTTTAAATCATTCTTCATTATTATCCTTTAGTGAGCTAACAAAGGGACCTTATGGACCTACACATTAGAAGCTCTAATGATATGAGATTAATTGATTAAATTCTTTGAATCCAATTAATCAATATTCATTAACTACTGATCATTCCACTAAAGATCGATAATTACACTCTTCGCACTTTAGATATATTTTTGTGTCCATGGTTATAACAAATCAACAAAAGGATGACCCTTCACAAGTGCTCATAACTACAGGTGGGTCATTTTGACCCTTGTAGTTACATCTAACTCCTTAAGTACCACTGATTCCTCTAATGAACAAACAGTTTATAGTCCAACTATAAACTAACACCTCTCGGGCCAGTGAGAGGTTGAGGCCTTATTGTTCAAGACCTGAAACCAGCTATTAAGGGAGCAATTTATCTACTTTTCTAAGGAATGTGAATGAGTGAATTCCATCTTGTGTAGCTGTGTTCCCAGCTCCATAATTAGAAAAATCTTCAAAATGGTAGACTTATTGAGTCGGCTATCATGGCTACTCTCACCCATACAGATCAAAGGATTGCTATCATAAACAGGATTAAGTTCAAGTCTCCTATGGCCATCCTAGTGAAATATTAGTTTCTTCAAGTTACGGTGTTATAAAGAGAAACTAATTATTTCGTGGCCTGGTCTATGTATAAACTTCTTTAGACAGGATACCCCCATTCACATATCTTTACATGTGTAAGATTTAAACAATATGCAGCGGAAGTATCGAGGATCTATAAGCATTCTAATTCACTAATTTTGGCAAAAACTAAAGCATGTGCTTCTTAAAAAGTGGGTTTTTAGAACATACCTTTGATGAACTCTCCAAAAAAACGTTTGTACAGCTACTGTCTTTGATACCATCATGAACCACCTCAAAGCCTTCCCTACTATGCTCTTGGAGCTTTAGGCAGAGTTGTGGGACTCAAGAACAGCTTGAAGATATGAAGAAGCAAGAGAAGATCATAGAAGCCGATTTGAAGAAGATAGTTTCTTCTTTGCAGAAAATTTTCTCTCAAAATTCTGCATTCCTCCTCCTCCAACAACTCCAATCTTCTTTATATATATTAGATGAACATGCAAAGAGATGGAGTGTATGGCTTGCAGCTCATGCTTGGAGAATCAAAGTAGATAGGATAATGGCTTTTGTATGAGCATAAACATGGTAATGGAGAAAATTCATTTTACGTTTTGTGCAACCATGCAAAACGTTTTTCCATTTTCTTTTAAAAAAATGATTTTCAACCATTTAAATTCAAAATTTTATTTTCTTAAATTAATTTCATAAAAATTTTAAAAAAAAATAATTAATTAATTTAATATCAAATATTAAATTAATTTTTGCACAATAATCATCTTCATACATTTAAATCATATTTAAGTATTTATTCTCTTGTTCCGTTTAATTTGAACGTTTCAAATTAATTTCTCAAGTTACCCTAAAGCTTATCCATTTATGAGCTAGTAGGAGGACCTCGCGGATCTATAGATCATGGGCTCTAACGATCCGAGATTAATCGACTAAACTATCTAACCCCAATTCGTTAACTAATGGGTGATTCCACTAAAGCCCATAGCTGAACTCCCTTCATTGTAGATATATTATGTCCACTCGATATAACCATGATTAGTAAGTTAGCCTTTCACAAGTTGCTTGTAATAATGGCTGGGTCGAATCCCTGTTTTACCCTCGAAATTACCTCTTGTTTCTTAAGTTCCACTAATCCCCTAATGAACAATTAATTTGTGATCCAATCAACAAATCAAATCCCTCTCAGGCCAATGAGAGGGTGAGGCCTCTTGTTCAAGACCCAGAATCAACACTTGAAGGGAACAACCTCTCTACTAACCCTAATTGGGTAGGAGTAAGTTCCCTCTTGCACCCTATGTTCCCAGCTATTCATCCGGTCTTATCCTCAAAATGGTAAGCTTATTGAGTAGAGGCAATTGGTCTACTCTCACTATTTGCAGATTAAAAGATAATCCCGAACAAACAGGAGTTCATAGTTAGCTCAGGTTTAAGGTTAAGTTACCTAGATCATCGCTTTGAAATAATCAGTATTAAACAGTAAACAACGTTATAAAGTAAGAGTGACAGGTTTCGTGGTCCGATCTTGCACAAAACTCATTTGCACAGGACACCCCCACTCCTCATGTCTCAACATGCACGAATTAGGATCACTTCGTATGTAGCACTTTACAACTCTTTGTAACAACTATAGAGTGGACCACAGTGTTACCAGAATAAGTACCCAACCTTATTCATATATTATAGATCATTTTGACAATTTACTCGAACCTGATCCACTTGTATGTCTCCACATAAAGTTCAAGTACACATATAATAGTCAAGGGACTTAGGTTTATTGGATCTCTAAAAAATACAATATATTCAACAACAACTGTATTGAATTCTCATAATAAGTTCTAATGTTTACAAACCACGAGTTTTAGGACATAAAACCCAACAACATGAACAATATGGTTCATATTGTTTGTAACACTTACATCTCATATAATAATTACAAAGTGGGTCGTATCCATAATGTTACCAGGATAAGGCACCGAACCTTCATCTATTTACTGCAGACCTTTTAGGTTATTACTTGGACATGAACCACATGTATGTCCACAACATACTGTTCAACTAACATCATATAACCTTGGATCTTAGTTTTTTGGATTGAATTAATGTTGTCTAAATGTCCAATAAAATACCTCTTATTTTATTAGATAAATAAGTTGTATTAGCAAAAATACAAACCACAAGATATACTAGATTTAGGATATCAATCCCAACACTTACTTCTTGATCGTCCCAAGCAAGGTTAAATTCATTTAATCATGTTTTTTTTTACTCAGTTTACACGTATCTAATCTAAAGTCTTAATAGTCATTTAAGCAATGCAAACAATCACTTAATAATCCAAAGTCAAGTATTCATTTGAACCTCATTGTAAAAGGATTTTCAAGTAAGATCATGTATGAATGAAAGCAATGCTTTGAAATTTTAAAATCAAAGAAAACCCAAAAAAAAATTTTTATCCTACTTCCATTTCATTTTTTCTCTACTCTGTCTCAGTTATCGGACCAAGGCATACCAAACTTGCAAAAAAGAAGGCAACACTAAGACAGTGGTGCCTAACTCATGCACACAAAAAAATAGAGGGCATTTGTTTTACCAAGAGGGCTGGCTACATTTCACACACCCATTGTAGCGATTCAATCCGCTCTTTTCTCACAAGATCCTCACTTATCACAACAGGGTAGCTCTTTTCACCTTTATCCATGCACACACGCACACTTTTTTTTTTTTTTTTAATGCAAGCTAACATTTTTTTAAGATTAACTTACTCTTTTTTTTTATAGGAACTATTTTGCTTCTTCTTTTTTTTCTTTCTTTCTTTCTTTTTTTTTTTTTTTTTTTTTTTTTTTTTTTTTTTTTTTTTTTTAATAACACACACTAAGCTTCTTTTATTCACTTTGTCTAGTTTTGCTCTACAATAACAAAGGTTACTCTAAAGCCAAAGGTGGGTCTTTCAAAGTGACATTGAAAATCCAAGAAAGATAATCTGTTTCTAAGATTCTAAGATTTGAATATTTTTTAGCTAAGTTTTTATTATGCATGAAATTGCATGAAAATATTTTTAAAATGGGCTCAAAATCATGAAATATTTTTTCACTTAAAGATCATGAAAGCATAAACTAAATAAGTGTATCATTAACTCTCATTGAAAAGAAACGAAAAACTAGGCAAATGTCATGCATTGATCATTCATTCAAACAACCATTCATTGATTTGGAGCAAAAAAATGGATCATAATTAATATGGGAAAATACCCAAAATATCATGGAGTACCACAGAAGCCCAAATTCAGAGTCACAAATTTATTCATCAATTCTAAGCAAAACTAAAGATAGTATACATGCAAAATAATCATGCTTAACCACACCCACTCCCAATTTTCAGAGCAAACATTATCCTCAATATGTTATGCTACAAATTAAAGATCAAGGACAAAAGAAAAGGGAGGGAACAAAAAAAACTCCCCTGGATTTAGATGCGTGCTAAGGTTGAACATGATGCATTTCTAGCAATGTATGTGATTATGTTGTCAAGAGAAAGAAAGTCATTCAAAGTTCTCTTAGTTCTTTCATTCTTTGAAAAATAATGATGAAAACTAAAAATCTGAAAGGATTAAAAAAAAGCTATTAAATTTGACGTGCGGGTGCCTCCAGAAAGCGTAAATTTTTATCGTTGGTTGCTCGACATTGGTGATTACAAGCTCATTTGTAAGAGGGTTAAGTTAAAGCTAAGCTCAAGTGAGCAAAGAAAACTTACCCTTCATTGAAAATTTTGGGCCTATGTTCATTAACCTTGAACTCCTCTTTCTCATCAAGGGACATGGAAGTTCTCATTCTTCTTAGGACCTTTCTTCTTCAGACTTTTGAAGCATGAACCCAATAAATTGCTCTTCAAACAAGTAGGGAGTGCCTTGAGCTCAACCCTTGTTACCTGAGGAACAAAAGAATGAGAAGATTTATTTTTGCTTTTGCTAAAATCAAGTGAAGAATTTGAAACTTCTTTTAAAGGATTTTCATTATTGCAAAAAACATTTGAAGAATTTGAAACAACTTTACAAGAATTATCTTTATTGAAAAAATTCATAGAAGAGGGTGAAACATTTTTGAAAGATACATCAAAATCGAAGTCAATAAACGAAGTCATCAGTTTATTAGAATAGTCATCAACAGACATTATAATCTCATCAATCACACCATGGGTTTCAACAAAACACAAGGACAAGTGTTCCCCTGGAAATTTCATAGCATCATGGATATTGAACAAAAACTATATCACCATCAAATTCAATAGAGAGAACCTTTATCTCATCTATTTTGGTTTTCACGGTTTTCATAAACGGTCTCCCTAGAAGAATGGTAGGGGTCGATGGGGAAGCTGACTCATCTATTTTTAGAATGTAAAAATCAACTAGGAATATTAAGTCATCTACTTTAACTAGCCTGTCTTTTACTACCCCTAGTGGTTGGATAAAGGATTTGTCGGTTAGTTATATACAAATGGTGGTCTTTTGTAAATCATTCAATTTAATGTCCTCGTAAATATGAAAAGGCATTATGTTTATGGAGGCACCTAAATCAAGCATAGCATGCAAAAAAATTTCTCTCCTATAACACATGGAAGAGTGAACATACCAAGACCTTGGCATTTCTTAGGCATGTTCTTTTTAAGCATAGCAGTTACATTGTTACTCACACAACTCTTTCCTTATCCTTACCTCTCTTCTTCTTTATGCAGAACTACTTGAGAAAATTTTCCATTCAGGAGTGGTATGTTGATATGCACTATTTGAAACATTTCAATGAGCTTCTTGCCTCTATCTTCTTGCTTAGGTCTAACCAACTTACTGGGGGAAAGGTGCTTTAGCTACTTAAGTCTCAATTAAAGGTGAGGGTGATGTTTTTATCTTAGGACTTGATGATGCTTTTGTTTCATTTTCTTTCCCTTGTCTTACCTCTTCTTGTGTTGTGACAAAAGATTGAACAGGGTTGGTAACTGGCATGGAAGAGGTAAAAGAGATCTCCTTAGCACTTCTCAATGTGGTTGCACTTAGCTGAGCAGGCAATTTTCCCGATGCCTTGCTCTCAAGTCTACTTATTGTCGTCGCCAGTTGTGTAATTTGGGTTCCCAGGTTTCTAAATCTAGCTTTTGTTTCTTGTAGAAGAGACTTTGTTTCTTGTGAGAGTTGAATCAAATCCTTTTGCATTTGATGAATATCTTGTTGAAATTTGAGAGAGTGGTCAGCAAAAGTCTTAACTATATCCTTTACTAACATACTTGGGGATGAAGAAGATGATTGCCTTGACCTCCCCATTTGAAGTTGGTATGGTCACGCCACCCGGAGTTATATGTGTTAGAATGGGGTCGTACTTCCTTTGGAATCCTACCATTGCATTCACCTCTTACTTAGCTTGTGGATAAGCTTCAGAGGAATGTCCACTTAGTCCGCAATCTCCGCATGTCTTGATTTGAGGAGTTCTGCCTTGGGCCATCTGTGTCATAAGAGTAGTCAAATTAGATAATTTTGCTCTCAATTCACTTACCTCCTTGCAGTTCGAAGGGTCTAAGTCTGTGGCTCGTGTTCCAAAATTTTGGGAGTTCTCCACCATGGTGGAGATCAATAGACTAGCCTCTAATGGGGTTTTATTGACTAGAGCTCCTCCGGGCACCGCATCGATTGTACTCCATTCTAAAGTAAGTAAACCGGAATAAAAGTATTGGATGAGGCATTGATCCAAAATTTGGTGATGGGGGAAGCTTGCACATAGTTGTTTGTAGCGCTCCCAATACTCAAATAAGATATCCCCCACTGCTTCCTTATCCCGTAGATCTCCTTTCGTATGTTATGGGCTCTTGAAGCCATAGGAACTTTTCTAGGAACTTCTTCTTGAAAGCATTCTAAGTAGTTATTAAGCCAAGCAAAAGATAGTCTAGCCAATCATTGGCGCCATCCTTTAAGAAGAAAGGGAAGGCCCTTATGTCACATCCCCTCCCAAGTTCTATTCCCCAAACCCGAAAGAAGATGTGAAGACAGCTGACACCACCCTTGTGATATCAACTGTCCAACCATAACCAACACATCAGATAACTAACACGCATATTTTAATTAACCTTTAAAGAAATTACAAATGTTCATTCTAAATACATTTCCATTTCTAGTTAACCTTAATGACTTTCAATAGTAACCAGATCTGAGGTTTCGCTCCGTGAGAGAGTGGCAATCCAGACCTTGAATGGCTTTTCCAGAACGTCCTTCTAGTCTGTTACCTAGGAGGAAGGGAATAAAACATTGGTAAATGTTAACTAAAAGCCCAGTGAGTAGTATATTTTATAACAAAATACGTTTGTTCTAGAAATTCATTTTTGGAAGCCAATTTCACAATCAACCAATCATAATACATAAAAATGTAACTCTTCCAACCTGATAACTGGCTACTCCTGACATGATCATGTATTTTTCAGGTATTCCGATGAATTCCCCAATATGAATGTTGAGGAAACAATCCCAGTACCCTTATAGCCCGCCGAATGTGCACATGTCGATAATTTCCTGTTAGACGTGCTTGAGACACGCTAACAATTTACTATGGTACAATTCCAATTTCCAATGCAATTCATGTTATGCAAAACAATAAGAATCAAATCAATAAATAAAATCCAGGAAGACACATTTCCTAGTCATGTCAACTTTCCAAATCCTTATATATATATATATATATATATTATATAATCCAAAAACATATGAAAGTAGAAAACCACTCACGTCCTTTTGTTGAGATTTGCTACAATCTTTCTCAAGCAGCTCCTGGTCCTGTTTCCTCGAATTCTACTTATTTAAAGGAAATCCAAAATTAGCCCAAAATTCCTTAAATAATTTTATTTCGGTCTTAAATATCCTCAAATTAAATAACTTGACTTACCCACTTCAACCTACTAAAAAATAGTTGCAACCTTTGAAAATACAGCTTTTGAGGTTATTTATTGATGGAACTCTTATACAAGAGTACCTTTGAGTGGAAGCGGATCTTTCCAAACGCATTGTGACAGAATTACCACATTTACATTCAAACAAATAGATATGCATCAAACTACTAAATTACCAATATGCTTAAAGATAAATAAACAAGAGAACGAGTAAACTTACCAAATGAAGTCTCTCTTCAGTAGAAATCTTGCTCTCTCCACGAATGGATGCTCTCGCTCTCACTGGAATGATAAGATATCATTCAACACAACTCTGGTCGTTTACCACGAACGGCCACCACACGAACAGACGAAGAATGGGGACGACACCACCACTTGGAACCCTTAGTAATCTCAGAGTGAGAATCCAAAGAGTGAGCTCTATTCGGATTTGTGATAACTGATAGAAATGTCAGTTATTATAAGCATTTTATTTAGAATTATAAGGGCTAACAGGTAGAAAACGCAGTGATAATACTTAGAATTTGTGACAAATTGAGTTTTGCGTCGATAAGCACATAAAACCTCACTGACCCAATATTATGCATTATTTCGTGTCAAAATGTCTATTTTTGTAGCTATCACAGGAATCAAACGCATGCGTTTGTAATAAGCAATCACAGACAAACGCATGAACTAAAGTCAGGCGACCGCAAAAGACAAACGCAGATGGCAACTCCATGCGTCCAACGCATGGAAGTTACGGTAAATGCATGCGTCCAACACATGGAGAACGTGGTGAACAAATAGAGATTGCGGCCACGGAGTGACAGCCATAATAGAAGATCACAAGATGGGTATAATGCATTGATAACTAAATTAAGCTCGGACGCATACCTAGGGATATCAACAAGATAAGGTGATGTGACAACGCCCATACCGCGAAAAAAGCAGCAGTGAGCGGTACCTTCATCATTATAGCCGTCGGCGTCCAAATTCTATAAATAGCCCTTGAGACCTTCATTTTAAGACATTCGAGCTTCTGCCTCAAGGCAGAAGTTTGTGATCACATATGAGAGCTTGAAAGAGATTTCTAGTGAGAATTCTTCATCTCCACAATCCAGACTGAGTGACGATCGGATCATTCGTCGGTGATAGAGCTCGAGAGAGACATCTTCACCATTCAACCATGGCACCACCGGCAACCTTGACGCAGAGTCCTTCATCTCCCTTCTAATCTTTGTATTGTATTACATTTTAGCTTGAGATATTAAGATATTTTGTGATCAATGCAAATCTTAATTCCTTCATTACCATTTTCTTCATCATCTTCATCTCTATATCATAGTTTATCTTCAGCTTTATTTATCAAAGTCAATCGCATGCTTAATCATGTAGCCTAGAGATAGGATGCATGTAGCAACCCACCGAGAGGTGTGTGTTGTGCGAGTATAGTGAGTTAATCCTCTTTTCTTGGTGAAAGGCTGTGGCAACGCCTGTCTATGAGATGCTGCATTGCTTGTCTATAAGTTAAGAAGCCGCGTCTAACTGCCTAAGAAGGTAAGGGATGGAACGCACTAAGCAAGGTTCGTATTGTTCCTAGAGATAGGCACAATCTTATGCTCCACGCAACCATGCACTATAGAGATATAGTCATACGGCTGACCACCTAGTGGTGTGATGCGTTAGTGCAACGAGCTGGGATTACTCGAGCGATTTAAGACAGTAAACATTACTATGCGTTAATGGTTTTTGTGTTTCTACCTATTCTCATTACAAGTCTTCTATTGCTCAATCTGTTTAGTTAGGAGTAGGAGTAGTATATAAAACATTTAAACCTTCTTCGCTTTATTTTTATTCTTATTCATCGCCTCAAACGCATCACCTCACAAATATTACTGAGTGACAAGTTCCCGTGTTCAACCTCGGATTACCCAAGAAACTTGCATTTGTGTTATACTTGGCGCAAGCGTAAGAAAACATGTGATAGGAACGTGTGGTCATTGCATGCTGAGATTAACACATCATCATTCTGACGCATGACCTCAGACGCATGGGAGTAAACGCATCAGTTATGTCTAATGCATGATTGCATGTTCAAACCCATCCGTCCTTAACAATAATAAAATAAAACAAAATGCGTCCCTAAAATTATATCAACAATTTGGTAGAGGGGAGGAGGAAAAGAAATCGTATACAATGATCAAGCAAGTGGGAGAAAGGTGCGTTTATCATATAGACAAAGTGCTTGATCGTTTAGGTGAGGTACACGATCGTGTAGGAAAAGGTAAGCGATCATCTATATGATCATTTTGTAAAAGCTCGACACTAAGCGGTCATTTAGGAAAAGGTAAGTGATCATTTAAAAAGAAGTGCATGTGTAGGCGATCGTCTTGTAAACTCGAGCTACGGTATAGGCTCTCAATTCACTAAGCGATGGGCAACAAACACACCGTGAGCAATTAACCGTGTCCTTTGCAAAATGAAAATAATTTTTGTTTTATTTTTCAGTTACAAAAATCGAATGGAATTTCCCACTAACTCACAGTTACAGAGAAAATGGCAACCAATTATCCCATAATTTCCAAATTAATAAATAATAAATATAATCATATTATATTCATTAACCTATAGTTTAATATCATATATCAACCATAGTGTTTTCTCCTCCACTAGATATAAATCATATTTATATTCATTTTTCTCCAATTAATGTATCTCATACATAAAGTTAATCATATCATATTTAATTAACCAGTTCAATTATATCATAAATAATCGAACTCCCTCTTGTCAATTTGAACATTTCAAACTGATTCAGAAACTAATTCTCAACTTGAATCCAAGCTACCAAGGGGACCTTATGAACCTATGGCTCGAAGCTCCAACGGTACGTGAATAGCTGACTAAACTCTTTAGCCATGAGATCCACCATCCGTTAACTGTCAGGCATTCCACTAAAGATCGATAGCTAAACTCTTCTTAACACAGATATATTTCTGTGTTCATCAGATATAACCAATCATGAGTACGATAACCTTCACAGATGCTCGTAAGTACAACTAGGTCAATTTACCGTTTTGCCCCTGTAGTTACATCTCACTCCTCAAGTACCACTGATCCCTCTAATGAACAATACAACATAGTCCAACTATATGTGAACATCTCTCGAGGTGTGTGGCGCCACATCGTTCAAGCCCTAAGATCAGCTCTTAAGGTAGCTATCTATCTACTTACCCCTGCTTTGGGGAAGGAGTGAATTCCATCTTGTGTAGCTGAGTTCCCAGCTTCCAAATCAAATAAATCCTCAAAGTGGTAGGTTTATGTCAGTGACCTGGCCACTCGCACCCATGCAAATCAAAGGTCTGCTCTCAATGGCAGGAGTTCCCAATTCACTCAAGATTGAAGTCATGTTACCTATGGTCATCCTAGTGAAATGAAGTCTCTGTCATGAATGGTGTTATATAACTAGACGTTAAAACTTCATGGTCAGGTCTTATACAAACTCTTTGTATAGAACGCCCCCGCTTGCATGTCCCCTACACGAATGATCAAGATCAAACCATCTGTGACAAGTCACAATACTTGTAACCATTCCACAAAGCGGGCCGCATCCATAGCATTATCAGAATAAGGTTCTCTCCTATATCCATATACTACAGATCATTTTGGTTATCACTTAAGGCATAATCCACTTGTATGTCACCCATACATGCTTAAGTTACATAAAGACAACTAGGGATTTTAGTTTATTGGTTTGTGGTAAAGCAAATAAAACATCCAAATACGCAAAGTCAAGAAGTGAAGTAAATATCATATATTATATATCACAAGTATTCGTACAAACTGTTTACAAATTACAAAAGAGGTTTAAGGTAAATCATTTCTTGTGTGTATTTACGGCCTTGATACTTCTCCCCATTTTTAGTGTTTGCGTATGATCTTGATGATAATATCTATGCTCTCCAATATTTAGATTTGTTAAGATAAGCGCTTAGGACTAAGTTTTAGGAACTTTGCCTGAGGAAACATTTCTTAAACTTAGTATGTGCGCAAGTTTTACCTCAAACCTCTTTTGTAAAAGTTTTCTAAGGATATCTCACAACTCGATTTCAGTAATGAGGACTTTTTGCCTTCAAAATTTGGGAGTGAGAGAGGTTTGAGCTAATCAATTCAAACTTGTAAAATTCTTTTTATTTCTTACAAAAAAAAAAAAAAAAAAAAAAAAAACCTTAGCTAATAAGAGTTGAATTGAGATTAGCACCTACTCGTAGTTGGATGTTCATATGACACCCGTATGGACAAACCAAAACAAAAGTGAGTAACCATGATCAACACGAATTCCAATACCTAGATCAAAATGAAAAGAAAATATAACTAAGGCAAGAGAAAAGTTGAGAAGGGCACTTACTCGTAGTTGGATGTTCGCATGATACCTGTATGGGCAAGCCAAAATGAAGATGAGAAGCCCGGATCAACACATGAGTTAAAAGATTGTAAAATAAGAAGGTAATAAAGAGTGATTTTATATTTTTGAATTATGAGCACATTTCTGAAAAGAGAATAAGAAATTTTGGAAATGATTAAGGAAATTTTGAGGAATAAGTTTGCCACATCTAAAGTTAGGAAATATTTCTGTAGGGAGGTGAATAAAGCTTTGAGGAGAGCTACTGGTCAAATAAATCCTATGCAAGGAAGCATGTTGAGAGGTCTAGTTAACGCATTGAATTAAGTGCCATATTTATACTAAGACTTTAAATACAGATTGAGGACAAACATTGTTTTAAATTTGGGGGTGTGATAACTTGTAGAATTACAAGTGATTGTATCTCATTCTTTAGAATAATTAGAAAATTGTAGAGAAAAATGTGTTAAGTTGATATGAAATTCATAACAAATAATCCTACTCTACGTTCATGCATTTACAAAACGCATAATCTCAGAAATTACAAAATTGTTCATTGTTGAACACGTGATTTGAATGAAATGAAGTAAAAATGGCCAAGGAAGTAAGAGTTGCAGCTTTGAACACATACAAGAGATCAATTTGGCGCCAATTTTGCAACGCAAAAAACCACGCGATGAGATGAATCATGAAGAGAGAAAACGATAAATGTGTAAGCGGTTGATGTCACATCAAGATGCAAGTTGGTATCTGAATTGAGACATTCACAACAAAACCAATGAATCTATGAAGCAAGTAGCCGACGCAACAGGACATGAAATTAAATGTAAGGTGTCTGTGTATCATTAGAGATAGGCGAAGAAACTTCTTTTTTTACATCTATAAACAGTCCATTGAAGATTTGTAAGTATGAGATCAACTCAAACTTCTTGCCAAGAAATTAGTCAGAGCTCTGTTCATTTTCCACCTAAAGCCCATCATTGCCACCACTCCATGATTTTTTTTTTTTTTTTTTTTTGAAGAATTTCAAGTGAGAGCTAAGTTTTCTTCTATGAAAAAAGAGAAGAGAGACCACCATTACCGTTGCAACAACATTAAAGCCAAAGGGAACAAGAAACTATAACATGTGGCTTGACATTTTCATTTCTTGTTTTTTCATTACATTTTTCTTGGTATCTTCATTATGTATCAAGTTGTAGAGATTGAAAAACTCTTTATTCTTAATATGAATGCAATTTCTTCCATATTCTATCCATTTACATCTCTTTTCATAAGCATGAACAACTAAATTCTTAATCGGTTGAGGAAGATAAACTAGCATATTCACTAAATTGTGTATAAGTAGGCATTCATCTTATTTAATACATACGTAGTCAGTTGCCAAAATCAAATCGAGGGATTGGTCTAAGTAGAAACAATCAATTGCTTTAGAGAGTGTGATTACGAAACTCGTTAAACCATAAAAGAAGTAACTTTAGAGATAAAGTTAACATGTTACAATCAAAACTCATCGCATGTATCCTAGAGATAGAACATTGTGACTAAAAACATTGAGAGGTAAAGTCCGTTACTTTATAAGTTTATAACATGAATGCATGACTTATGCACTACTTAAAAAATTGTTAGTGAATCTTTCTCAAATCCTATCTAGTTATTGATACTTTTTCCATTTTCAACACATACTGCAATATAATGATTGTAATTGTCATCACATTCGCCATCATTTGACACATCACCATTCACACTTATCATCAACCACTCCACTATACTTATAAGTGGTTCATTAATTAGAAAATAACATTTTCATCGTATAATTGAAAACCCACTGCATTAAGATCAATCGCTTCATCACACTTTAGTCATATGTCTTTGTGTTCAGCCTCAAACCTCAGTATTTAGACTTGCACTTTGGTCTAAACATTGTGCTTAAAGTAAACTATTCATCTCATTTGCAAAGCACGATATAAGGTTATCATTCACTGCACCATTCAAAAACACAACAAAACTCAAAAATCAATGGTAAATAATGAATTATTCCCGAGAAAATATAAAAGATTACGTTCCTAAATAGTAGTAGACCATTGGTTTAAGGACTAAGCATATAAATGATTTCAACAATGAGCAAACTGTACTGTGAAGGGTAAAAAATCAATTATTCTGGAGAAAATACTTGAAACAAAGTTATTTCTGTAAATATGATGAGAAAATGGCATTTTGACTTCCCAAGCAATGTTTCGAAAACGAAAAGGCAAGTAGTGCAAGTGTAAGTGAATCAGATATGTTCATCAAATGTAAGAGCATGAAGGCTAGACATAGAATTGCAAAACCCTGTTTGATCCCAAATAAAACTACACCTTCATACAAAAAAATAAACATTTGCGAAGATGAACTCTGCCGATGGATGCCGCTGTTCAAATTTGGCCAGGAATCTAGAGGAGATTATCAAGTTGAGTTTGCAAAACATGTATGGGAGTCATATTGATTGCTTCAGAAGAGTACTCTGCCTTTATCAAATTTTGTACTTGTAGATGAGCTTCCACAATGTTGACTCTGCAAGAATTCCGAGCAAAAGTCTTAGCTGATTGCTTAGTAAGGGAGAGAGAGATCAAGGGATGGAACTAATTCATGCACATCAAACATTAATTTTCGAAGTCCTATAATTACCGCAACAGGAGTAAAAAAACAAATCAAGAACAGGGCTGAGGATATTGTTGATATAAAATATATGGTGTTGAATCACCTATAATACTAACCTAACCTGTGAGTGTTTGGGCCAATTTACGCAAACCTCGACAAATCTCATAGGAAAACCTATCTGACTCTACAACATCTAGATATCAAAGAAACCCATAAAATATTAAATCCTAGGTAGGTGGCCTCAAAATGGATTGAAACCAAGATCTCTTAGCCCTTTATCAAGGTCATGCCCCCTCTTTATACTAAGTCATAGCTTGGATAGCACAAGCTATTCAACGATCACATAGTATGAATTAATATCTCATATTTGAGTTGAGTTTACTCATTAAACTTTGGTAGTAAATACTGTTTCTTATCTTAAAAAAAAAAAAAAAAAAAAAAAAAAAAAAAAAAACAAAAACAAAAACCAAACCTTTGCAACCTTTGCAATTCTGGTAGAATATATGATCATCCTATTATGTGGATTTAAACTTCAAGTTAAGAAACTTGTAGTTTATCTCAGGTGGTGTTCAAGGCAATCTGCCATCTAACCCAAACCTTAAGATCGATTCTCAAGGGATTTGTAACCTAAAGGTTCTTGATTCCAAGGGTTCTTATTTCAATATCCTATGGAGCTCATAACGTTACCCCATCCCATAGAAAACTGCAACTTTTACCTAGCTGCCTTAGTAGTCCATCTTTAGCTCTCAAATAACTGTGCGCACTGGGAGTGCCAAAAATAATATATTTATTTTTGGTCTCACTTTCTCTCTTTGAGAAGGATTAGATTTCTTAGATAGAAGAAAAAACCCATTACAAATAAGGAAAGGAGATAAAATTCTAGCAAATATAATACAATCAATACAAAAGTATCGATTAACACCAAAGGAATAACCAACATGACCTAACTTGGCTCTTCCAGAAGGTGGAATTTTGAAAAAGTGAAGTAAGAAAATTCATCTACGATTACGCTGATACAATATTCTAAAGGGTCATTGTCAGGTTTAATACATGGTTTCAAATTCAGACAAGCATTCAGAGCTCAACACGTGATATTTCTAATCAAGTCTGTCTGCTCTATGGTCACAAATTATAATTTCAAAATTTCACAAATTATATCAACTTACTTTATAGGATTGAAAAGAATCATCCTTGTGGTAGGGTTCTGCAGATAAAGTTTCATTTTTTCCATAACCATAGGCAACTGTTGCTGAATAGCAGTATTAACCTGTTTGAGAAGAAAAGAACACAATCAGAGAAGCTAAACGGCAATAAATATTTTTTCAAGTCATTCTAATTTTTCATAGCTATAGGGCACTATCAATTAAACGTCACAACAATATGGTCCTGGGACGGAAAAAATAGACAGGAACATATTATGTCATCTTAATTGCACGTGACCAATCCAAAAACTACACTAGTAATTTTCAGAGATTTGCATTCTGGCAGCACCTTAAAGACTGCACATAAAATTTAACAGAAGAGACCTATTGTATATAATTTTTCTAAGAGATTCTTCCTTTAATACTACTGATTCTTCCACATTCTTTAAGTTATACAACATACCTTTTGAATTAATTCGGCCACCTTATCTGGAGTGGCAAAAGCCTGGTCCCTTAATGGTTTCTCCAAGACCGGTTCTAACTTTTGGTTCTGATTGCCTGAAGATAATGTCACTTTGACAGCAGTCACCTAAAAAGAACAAGCTAACAGAATTAAAAGTCATAAATATAACTTTATGATCCGTAGGTAAATAAAACATAAAGAAGAAAAACTCATTACCGGAACTCTTTTATTATTCCTTTGTAATTTGATTGCACCAATTTTTGTTTTCTATCTCTTGTACTTTTTGGGCTGTTTTTTCATTATATCAAATGAAAATCTCTCATAAAAAAGTTACTTCACTGGAAATCTATGTTTCCTTTAAAAGAAAAAGAAATGAAAAAAGGGGGAAAAAAAACTCATTTGAGAGCTTTTGACCTTCAGAATTGGATTTTCAAGAAACCAAACCTCTTCATATATATATATATATATATAAAGGAAACCAAACCTCTTGGAAGTTAGAAAGAAAAGGAAAAAAAGGAGATAAACTCGTCAAACCCATGTCAACAGAAAATCATCTTGAGAAGTATTGGTAAAGTGAAAAATAACAAAGAACGGTGGAAAAACTTGCAATAATGGAACGGAAACCCAAGAACCAAAAGTACAATAAACTGCCAAAGCCATTTTTAACCCAAACACAGTAAAGACAACCAAACTCACTCAAAGGAGAAGACATTCTCTGTAAGCAAATGGAAAAACGACAACTTCTCTGCCAAATGCTCCAAAGAATTTTCAAACAGGAGACAACAAAGAAACAATTCCAAACCAAGAAAACCATGATTCCGACTGAGAAAACTAACCAGAAAGAAATAGAGAAAGGATCTATTTCATTCATGTAGCACTAAAGCAATTATCGCAAATATGAAAGTTAAAGTTGGTTTTGTTGCAAAGTTGCTGATATATTACATTTTCCTTTTTAGGCCTGTACTTGATATTTTAGTTTGATAGGCCTTGTTTTTTATAATATGGAAGATTTCTCATGATCTCACATGTTTTGCTCGTCTGATGTTGGAGCATCTCAAAGCCTCATCCTATCCACTCTTTACCATCATTTTGCAGGCTCCTTTATTCACGTTTATGTATCATTTAGGATGTTTACTTTTCTTCTATCGACGTTCTCTTCATTTTTTTCTTTTTCTTTTTCTTACGAGAATTATGTACTTTGAGCATTCATTCTTTCATGTCATCAATGAAAAGTTTTAAGGTACTGGTACTTGTGTTCGTGCTCTCCTTCTTTAGGGCAAACAAAATTCCCCAACCTTAAGGTGCTGGTACTCTCCCTTCTCCCTCCACAGGATTTCCCAAGATAAAAGCCTGAAACTGAAAAAACGTTCCCTCTCCTTATTTATAGACTCTCTCCATAACAAACTCAGTACAAACTCTCCCTCACTACATGGTCCCCACTCAGATAATTCCCAACCTCACTCAGCTATCACGCAAGTAACGAACTTGCCTCCCCTTCTTTACCATCTTCCCCCTCCTGTGATATTGATGTATAATTGGTGGCCTAACATATTTCTCAAAATTAATTACCACGTCTCTAACCTCCAACTGATTGGTTAAAATGTATCCTTACTATCAAATGGAAGATTCAAATAGTTGGGCAGAAGAAATAATTTCAGGATTTAGAAGGAAGATCAATGAGCATGAGAGAATGCTAGACATCTTCTAGTCTTCCAATAACAAAAAATTGTTATTCTCATCTTCTCATTAGAACTAATTGGACATCTTTTCTTTCCTAGAAGAAGACTATGAATGGGTAGGGCAAGTTCCCCCTCTATTTAACCATTTTTTATTCAGTACAAGTACAACTATTTCTTATCCCATCATCATCATCATCATCATTATTATTATTAATTTGAAGAAATTTCTTAACCCGTTACTATTCACAAACAAAGGAAAAAAAGAAGAAAAGAAAAAAGGCATCTATAATAGCACAAATCAATATCAATCAAACACGGTCAACTATCTTAAAGCTTCCCCCATTAGTATCCATAACCAAATCCAGAGGTCCAGCCTAAACCAGCAGTTAGGCGAGTTTCAGCATTTGGGAAAAAAGACAAACCTTGGTCACGAACGAGAGCATGGGATCCACAACCAGCTTAGTGACAGACATAATAAACTCTTCACAAGTCGCCTTTAAGTTCTTCTCTAGATCCTGCAGAGTAAATAAATAGAAAAAGTTCATTGCATGGGACATAAATGAAGCTAGCATTGTGCTAATATTTAATCACCAAAATATAACCATAGCTTAAACATTATTAATGCACCGTTGAAGAAAATTATATCAACCATGCCCTTTTTTTCCTCAATGCAATGGACATGGTAACTACAAGATTGCTAGTAAGAAAGGACATTGCTAGCAAATTGAATGTTAATAAGAAATATACATTTTGCTAAGCTCCACATGTGAGATTTTGATGTAGCCTAAAGAGATAAAAGAAGAGATATCTCCAAGAATTAAATCAAAGTCTTTATTATGAATCACAAAGTTGTCAATACAACCCCCGTGCTTCTTGCATCAGATTTGATGGCACGAAACAAGTCCCATTTGAAAAGAAATAGATTACCTTCTTGGCATCAATTTGACTCTCCAAAACTCGGGGGGATAACGTCCTTGCCAATGAAGTTGATTTAGTCCAGTCAAACAGAGAGGCTTGACCTCTAAGAATTCTTCTAAGATGCTCCTGGAAAATGATAGTCCATTAATGTTGTATCCAATCAACAATTTTAAGTCAGCTACAAAGTTATAACTAAAAAGAAACTAAGAAACCAATACTTACTAAACAGCGAATTCACACTATAATCAATAGAATAGCTAACTGCAGAAGTCTCGTGACTAGTGTTTTTGGTATGACTTCTGCATTTATTCAAGATCTCTACCGTGCACATTGGTTTGGTCTTCACCCTCTGGGTTTCTTTTTGTGATCTTGGTCCATCTCATTTGCAATCTATTGGTTTCTCCGACATACTCGAGGATTATCGTTTTCAGTTGCTACTAGTCTTTTGTTCAGAATTGGCTTTAAAGTTCTTGTGATCTTTAGCAGTGGAAAAAAGGTTTGTTTTTGGTTTGTTAGATTTAAATGATTTTAGTAATGTTAGGCCACCGATATTGTTTCAATAGCAACGAAAGGGTAAAAATGTAATTGAGGGGTAAAGGGGACCATGAGAGTTGTAAGGGAGGGAATGTAAATAAACAACAGAATTTGTGCGGGGACCATGAGAGTTTAGTTACTTCTCGAGAGTGAGAAGGGGACGTTTGCACTGCCTTCGGGCTTGCTTTCTTTCAATTGAATATCAAAGTAAGAGAAACCTCATAAATTGGTATCAGAGCTAGCGTAGCGAAATACTGAAGAATGTCTGGAAGCAATGGATCAGGTGATTGGAGCAATGAAAATAGAATTGATGTGATTGCCAAGAATCGAAGATACACTTGCATTGTTAGTGAAGAGTATTGAGAAATTGAGCGTTCAAGCACATAATCAGCAGAAAATGATTTCGAAAACTGTTTTGGAACGATTACTCGATTCTTCGAATTTGCAAGAACCGATTGACGGAGGGAATGAGAGAGTAGAACCGAAGAATTCCTCAAACGACGAATGAACAAAGCGGCAGGAAGGAAGATCGGAGTAAATTCAAGAAGGTAGAAATGCCGGTCTTCAATGGAGTGGATCCGGATTCGTGATTGTTTCGTGTGGATCGGTATTTTCAGATCCATAAGCTCACCGATTCTGAGAAATTAACAGTTATGTGGCATTAGATTGGTATAGATCCAAGGAGGAGCGTGTGTTCAAGAATTGGAACAACCTTAAGATGAGATTGTTGAAGTGATTTCGTTCATTGCAGAAAGGGATGGTGTGTGGCCAATTTTTGGCGATCAAACAAGAAACGACTATCGAAGCCTATCGAAATCTGTTCAATAAACTGGTCACACCGCTGCCACATTTATCAAAGGTAGTATTCGAGAATACGTTCATCAATGGGTTTGAACTGTGGATCAAAGCTAAAGTAGAGTGTTTAGGAACCAGTTGGTCAGGCTAGTATGATGCAGATAGCCCAATTCGTAGAGAACCGGGAGCTAACTCGAATCGAGGCTGGTATGAAGAGCCCAAAGACAGGTATGATCCCAACTCCTACTATTAAAAATGTTATGCCTAATTCTGGAAAAGAGATAATGAAATCGAACGAGGCAATGCCAATTCGAATGATCACGTAGCGAGGGAGTTCGCTGATCGACGAAAAGGCTGTTTGGCGCTAGGTTTCAGTCTCAAAAGGAACGAATGATATTCCCCAGGACATCGATGTAAGGAGAAAGGATCTATTTCATTCATGTAGCACTAAAGCTACTCAAACTTAGTTTTCAAAATGGGTGATGGAAAAGGTGAAAGGGATCTTACAGAAGAAGTTGTTGATTGATGTCAAAGCTCTTAACTTCGATCTTTTTTTTTTAGAAAAAGGCCCACTTTGCCGAATGGCAAAAGTGAGACACTGAGACAGACGGACGGACGACAATCCAATACCTTTGAGTATGAACTTGACAGATGGCAAGAGTGAGAGCTGAGAGAGAGATGAGCCAACGATGACTATGAGAATGAGAGAGACGGGCACCAGCTGCGAGTATTGAGAGTGAGAGGGGGGGCGGTGGCTACGGTAAGACAATGAAGGAGATTGACCTAATTATATATATATGTACTTCATTTTGTTATTTTTTAAATTAATGCAGTTCGGTTCGGTTTTAACTCGGTTTTTGGTTTTGAAACCAAACCGAACCACATAATTTGGTTTTAAAATTATACTAAACTGAATTGGACCGCAAAATTCGATTTCAGTGAATTTGGTTTTGTAAATGGTTCGGTTTTTATGGTTTCAATGGACAACCCTAGTAGAGACCGCCAATTATGGAGTCATTATGGGAACGGGAATTGCTGTGAAGGGAAAAGGTGTATGCAATGAGGTGGAATTAATGATAGGAGACATAAGAAAAATTGAGAGCTTTCTGCCATTGGAGCTCGAAAGGGTGGATGTTATCTTGGGGATGTAGTGGTTGTATAAGTTAGGCATTACTGACATAAATTGGCGCGTGCTTTCAATGAAGGTTATGCACGAGGGTAGACAAGTTGAATTGAAAGGGGATGTCTGAAGCGAATTGTGAAGTCTTGGGATGGAAGCGATCAAGGGTATTTGATTGAATATAGGGCGATAAGTGTAAAGTTGATTGAAGAACTTGTGGAAATTTCAAGCAGCATTGTAGCAGAATTGGATGAGCTGACTCAATGGGGTTCATCTATTGATAGTGTACTTGATGAATATAACAGTGTATCAACGGGGTTCATCAAGGGCGACTGTTGTATAAAGGAAGAATGGTGACAATGAAAACTTCTTCCTTGTTGCCAACTATGTTACATACTTATCATGACTCTATGCTTGAGGGCCACTCAGGATTCTTACGAACCTACAAGAGATTGATGGGGGAATTGTATTGGAAAGGAATGAAGTTGGATGTTAGACAATATGTTTAGGAATGTACTGTGTGCCAATGAAATAAAACATTGGCTACATCTCCTGCAGGGTTATTAATGCCTCTAGAGGTTCCTGAATGAGAATGGAATGACATCTCAATGGACTTTATTGAGGGCCTACCGAAAGCTCAAGGGTTTTAGGTGATTTTTGTCGTCGTTGATAGATTGAGTAAATATGCTCATTTCTTGGAATTGAAACATTTTTACAATGCTAAATCTGTAGTCAAGGTGTTTGTTAAGGAGATTATACACTTATATGGATTTCCCAAATCCAATGTGTCTGATCGAGATAAGGTGTTCATGAGCGGGGTTTGGAATGAAATGTTCAAAATGGCTGGAACAAGATTGCATAGGAGTATGGTGTATTATCCACAATCAGATGGACAAACAGAGGTGGGTATCAAAGTGTTGAAACGTATCTGAGATGTTTTCGTAATGAGAAGCCGAAGCAGTGGGTGGCATGGCATGGCTTCATTGGGTGAAGTATTGGTACAACAGTACTTTTCATGGGTCAATTGGTATAACTCCTTTCCAGGCATTGTATGGTCAAACACCTCCTCCCTTGCTCTTCTATGGGTGGCATGGCTTCTTGTATGGTATAGTTGTGTACAAATTTTCAAGACCACAAGAGATGGAAGTGTTAAGATATTCATATAATTAAATTTACTTAAACATTTAACTTGATTGGTGATTTAACCTAATGGGACTTTAGCCATACACACAAAAAGAGATTTCCTCGACTTGTGAAAAAAAAAAAATGCAGACAGAGAGTTTTCTGAAAACAAGGATGAACAATAAGTTTTTAATAAGGTGAAGAGTCATCAAACGTAGAGGAAAGATGGACTCCAAGTTACCAACCAGGACATGAGAGAAATCAAGTTCCTTGTGAGTTGCAGAAAATTCTACATCAAAACTCGCAATCTGAAAAGCAAAATAAAAGAGTGAAAAATCAAATAAGTCAGGTAGAAGAAGAGGATAGGACTAGAACTAGAAGGTACCTGCTCCCTTAGAATGAGGAAGTGCTTTATCAAGAAAAGTTGCCCATCCATAGGTGACGATCTTTTTGCAATAAGTTTACTTGCTTTCTGGAGAAGATAAAAGGAAGCACATTACAAAGAAGGCATAAAATTCGCTGGAGAACTTGGGGGAGACCAAAGAGTAGAAATCATGAACAACATCAGTGAAATCAGATCGTAACAAAAATGGATCAAATCTCTTCTATTATAAGATTTTGAATATCTAATTCGACCTTTGAAAAAATTTAATTGGCTGTCTTACTTGAATAGATGTAGAACAAACTTCCACAGCTTCCTGGAACATATCAGACAAACAGTAAATCAAACCTGCCAGGATACCGTAGGAAGTTGAGACTGATTACTTGAGTACCTGGGCTAAACCAGTGAATACAACTGGTTCTAGGCAACGATACAACTTTGAAAGGTATGATAAAGTTTTCTCTAGAGGTGGATACCAAGCCTTAGGTGCACCTTGATTCATGCCAACCTACAATAGAATAAACCCCAGTTTTTTATTATGATATAATCTGTCTGGTAAACTGAACTTTTTGATTGAAAAATAAATTAAAAGGGCAAAGAAACCAATTTAAGGAGTCTACCTAATCCCCTTATAGCATTACCAAGTTTTTTTCAATATCAATTTCATCGATTAAATGAAATGATACAATAGATATTTAATCCAAAAAGATTATGAGATACTTCTCAAACTAGAAGGGAGATAATTTAAACTATAATTGTTGGATAGAGCTAATTTTGTACACTAATAAAGAGCCATAAAAACAGATGAATCAAGGACTTATTGTGGAGAATTTTCATTGTCTTAGATAATCCCAGAGTTCCATTCTAAGAGAAAATGCCAGAGGCAAAAGGTTTAAGGATTTTTATAAACAGATCAATACTTGTCATTGATATAATAAAAAAAGTCTAATGCGCAAAAATACAAGATACCAAAAACAACAAAAAGTACCATGCAAATAATACATAAGTTAAACCGAAGAAATGAAAGCATTCCAATTCAAAACAAATGTCCTAAATGGAATAATTTGCCTCCAACTACAAATTTCCTTCCTAACCACCTCAGCAAAATCCATCTTAAGAGGCTCCCTAACTGCCTTCAAGAAGCATCCAAACGACCTTCCAACTCTTCCAAATCCAGTAAATTTATTTGACCAAAAATCTCTTTTTTCTTCAGACAATTATCTCCAAAAAAAACCCCTATTCCAAGACTAGATCGGTCCTTTTAAAAATGTCAGCTTTACCATAAAACAATACCCTTCCCATTCACCTGAGAAGAGGTGCTCCACCACGAAGAGGAGCTACACTCAAACTTTGGGTTTACAGAAACCACTTTGTTCCTCACAAAATAGCCTCACGGTTTGATAAGCATAGCTCGGTAGTTAGCACGTCCTCCATCCCTTGGGGTTGGAGATTCAAATCCTCAGACCACAGTTCAGCAGAAAAATGTTAAATCATCAATCAACTGAAAAAACTTAAGCTAATAGTTTGTGGTAGATATAATTATATCAGTACTTCAACAATTCTTCTTACTTGTAGGCTTAATAGATACTTTAACATTTTGATACTGTGGTAAATTTAATTACATAAATACTTCTAACACTAGAAAAAATGTTGAACTGAGATTTATAAGATTAATACCAAGGCCGTTGAAGTTTTGGTTGTCTGAAGTCATCCATTCTAATGTTATCCTTTTTGTGGTCAGGATATGAAAGAGATGAAAAATTATTGGGTTATGAACTTGTCAAAAAGTTCTGCTATTTTGTTCACTTCTTTGTTGAAGTCAATAGGGAGCTCAAATGTTGGAAGCGGCTTATGTATTTGCTGTTGATGTTTAGTTGGAAGAGGCTTTGTTGTTTCTACATGCTGGATTCTCGCTTCGTTCATGCTGGCTCCTCTTGCATATCTTGGTCCAAAGTCCATAAAAGATCAATTATTGTTTTTTTTCTTACTTTTGCTGTTAAACTTTCATGTTCTCTGGTTCTGTGTTGGCTTTCGAGAAATGTTCTCAGCTTTATCTCCAGCTTGGTGGTTCTGTTGATTCTTCAGAATTTATTTGTTGTTGTGTTGCAGTTGGTGATGCTTCTCTGGTTCGAGCCTGGTTTTCAATTTTTGTTTTGATGAAGTTTCTAGCAGTTTTATTCTTTTGTCTGATGTAAACGTTAGCTAGCATAAAGAATCGTAATTCTTGTTACTTTTAGCTCTTCTGTTCCTCGTTTTTTTCTTCTCTCCAATTCAAGAATTCTCTGATTCCAGAAGGTTGATGTTACACTTAATAATAGGTAGTAAGTCCACCACCTTACCCATCTACAAGACTTTGTTTCTTTCTTTTTCAATTGTCTGGACATCATTTCCATCACAGTGCCAAGGATTTCTTTTTCTTTTTCTTTTTCTTTTTTTTTTTTTTTTTTTTGTGTGTGTGTGTGTGTAAAGCTATGAAACTTTTTATTGAAAAATGAAAAAGTTTAATGCTCCAAATACAAGGAAACAAAAAAAGGAAAAGGAGAAAATACCTTGGGGAAATGAGAGCAACAAGTACAACGCAAAAAATAAAGAATAGAGTCCAAGACTTCAAAAACTAATTAATATTCCATGAGGCAAAGATCCTTCCAACCGAAGAGACTTCCAGCAAAGGGCAAAACTTGTAACTTAACAGTTTAAGAATTATGACTGCAGATGAAGCATTCAAGACAAGAAAATCTTTTCGAGCTGAAGCATAAAAAACGGCCAAAGCCCATAAAAGGCGAGCTTTTCAAATACCAATCAGGTCTGAGGGAAAAATGTAACCACAACTCTTCATTTGCTAATTCCTTTGAATCTCCAGAAAGAATATCCCCCCTTTGGGAAATTCCAAGGCAGACAGCTAATTCACAACCCATTAAGATAACCTGCCTCCAGATTTTCCAATGTATCAAAAAGGCCCGGCTAAATTCTTTAGGACTCCAAAAAGATTAGATGAGAAAACCAGCCACTTCCTCCTTTGACTCTTGAACTAAAACAAAGGATGTCTAAAAATCATATTAACTATTGACTCATATGAATATATATAACAGTACCCATATCAAGTACATAAAACTTAAAAGATATAAGAATATCATATATCGTTCTTTTTAGTATGCATCATCTCGTTAAATTTTTTTTAAATAATGAAAAATGATAAAGCATAAATTAGAATTTATGATGTCTTGATTGCGTAGGTATTAAAGCCAGCAGAGAACAGAGTCATCTGAAAATAGCATAAACTCCAACGAGCATTCAACAGGAGTGTACAAGAAAAAGGAGTTCAAAATTAGGGTAAGAAGATTTACAGAACTATTTTCAGTCATTTCCACTGCAGTTTTCTCAAGCTTTTCTGGATACTCCAAGTCTTCATCGGAAGGAAAATAATTTGCAATCTACAAAAGAAAGTAATGAAAAATTATTTTCCATTTTTAAACTTCAAAAATATCGCTGGTGCTGTAGTGTATATTAATAAAAATAATTACAAATAAATAAATTACAAAAGGAAAAGAAACCTACCCCCAATAAAAGTTAAAACTGTATTAGAAGAAAATCCTTAATACTATAGCATGTTAAACCAGTGTATTACTTGGACCACTACTGATGCTGCATTAGAGGTGGAGTCGTAGCAGCGTTATGCTCTAGTTTTGTGTTTATTTGATCTTTTTTATGAATAAGAAACAAACATTTTCTTTGAATAAATGACAAGAAACTAATGCTCAATGCAGAGAAGCTTCAAAACAGAGAGAAATAAAGAATGCAATATAGAAAAAATACATAAGAAGTATGCACCCTAAAGTGAATAAATAAAAACTAAGATAACGAGCCCCCATAAGAAATTATGATAGCAACTGGAGCAGAGCAGCCAAGGCAGCCAAGAGAGAACAAGACTACAGAATTATCTGAGAATAGAAGTCCACTTCAAAACTCCAAGAGACAAAAAAGATCCCAACAGACAAACTTCATAAATGTTGCGAAAAGAACTGCTAAGAGGAGGACTTTCAACAAAGGTCTGAACTTTGGGGTGTGTGCTATCATTAGGAATCTTTGAAGAGAAAGGAACAACCGAGTGTTTAGAGTTGGACAAGGAGCCTAGCGACATTTGGACCCTTATTAGATTCCATGTTTTTCTTTGGGTTTCGACTTCGATAAATATCTAAAAAAAAAATAAAGCTTAAGGATGCTCTAAAAAACCAATCCAACAATGATAAATGTCTTGAATTGAGAATCCTTCTGCTAAAGGATGCTCTAAAAAAAACAATCTAACAACGATAAATGTCTTGAATTGAGAATCATTTTTCCTTTTAAATGAAAACAAGCCTCTTCATTGAATTAATGAAATGAGTCCATTGCTCAAAGTAGATTCAAGTCATGAATTTACTTTTAATAGATAGGAATTAAAGTACTTCATCGAATGAAAATTTATTCTATGCGGCCTTGGTTCAAATGGAGAATGGCTAAAATTGGTAAGTTACATTTGAAATTTGAGAAATGGTTTCATGAAAAGCATAGTAAAGCAGATTTCTCGGAGGATAAATTAAAATCATGAACCTTAAAATGTTGAATTGCAGCTCATACTACATAGAAGTGAAAAGGAACTTGTGTGTGGAAGGAACTTGTGTGTGGCTTTCTTTCAGCTAAAATTAAAAATTTAATATAGAAGGTAAAATAGTTTTCTCAGTTTTGGGGACATTACTTCAGTCGCTCAATCTCCTCCACACCGATTTAAAAAGGAAATTAACTTTAGTGTCAATTTAAATTCTTTGGATTTATTCCAAACTAAAATGGTGCGTTCAACCATGATTGAACCAAGACTTCACTGCCCTCTGAGTCATGAACGTCTGACCTCTCCATCTAGTAAACCTCTGGTTCATCCCACATTTTCGTCCTATCAGACCTAGCACAATTTTTTTTTGTCTATTCATTGCACTTGTCACACAATTGCTCCAGACCTTCGAATAGTTTAAGATCTACTTGGCTCAAGTTGTAGTTGGGTTCAATTCACAGTCTTGTTTGGCAATATCCAATTCAATTCAATACCTAGTCCAATTTGGGTTTGCTATTCAGTTCGAGCCAATATTAATTTGAATCAAAATCTACTTCACTACAATCCTCAATGGTTTCAAAATCTCATTTAGTTGGCTTAGGGCCTGTTTGGTTCGCAATCCAGATTATGTTTTATGTTTTCAGATTCACTTGATTCAATGAATATGTGTTTAGCAGACAACCTAAATTCTGTTTCTGAAAACTATTTTCAGATTCTGTGATCCAAATAGTGTAAATTTTGAAAACAACATTTTTATGTTTTCGTTATACCCAAAATTTGAATTTTAAAATTTAAAATGCAGAATTATATTAAATAAAGTTAAAAACATTTAGAAATATAGTATATGTCATGTTATAAACTCAATTCAACTTTTAAAAAATTAAAATATTTATTATGTAATATATTACAAATTATGTTAAATTCCAAATTGGGTCCCTATGGTTTGGATAAAGTTAAAAATTAATTCACATGGTTTTAAAATTTAGATTTTAGTTCTTATGGTTTGATATAACTTCATACATAGTCTCTATGATTTGTTAAATCCTTTTAAATAATCCCTACCATAGGGACTATTTATGAAGCTTTTATCAAACCATTGGCGGTAAATTCTAATTAATCATAAGACCTAAATTTTAAGTTCTTCCAAACTGTAGGGACAAAAATTTCAATTTATCCTATAAATTTTATATTATTACAAAATAATAATTTACAATTTTTTTAAGAACAAAACATGTTCATAAATAAATTAATAATAGTTTATTATCAACTAATATTTAGTGGGTAATTACAACTAGTTTGCAATTGTTTAAATTAAAATATAGTTTTCTGAATTTTGCTACCAAACACATCTGAAAACATGAAATACAATTCTATTTTTATTTAATTCTTTGTTTTCAAATTTATGTTTTCAAATTGTCTACCAAACAGGCCCTTATATATCCAGTCAGCTCGATTCAACATCTCACAGGTGGGTCAAACATTACTATTTTCTTTACTCAATCATTACTACCATGTCAAAGGAAACATTCATCCAATTTTAAAATTTGCTACCAACCAATAACTTCTGTATTTCCTTGGCACAAACAGGTAATTATCCTCATGCCTTCTCTAGTCATAATTCTTCTCCCTGGATTATCTATTATAGACCTCTAATCGTATCACTAATTCTTATTTCTTTGACTCATATTCTCTTTCATATTGCAATGAAAAATAGAATTGCACGATAGTTGTTCATCTATTTTAAGCTGAAATTCATAAGCAATTTATTTCTCCTTAATTCAAAATATAGGTTATGGGTGCATGGTCCAAGTAATACAAGAGTCCACATGGAGAGGAGATGTATTAAGAGTAAGAACTGTCAGTCAATTAGTTTTAGTTTTATTTTTCTTTCTTTTCAATGTCAAGTTCCTTGTGAAATATCTTTCAGAAGCCTCCCCACTTGATAAACAATTGGAGAAAGCACTATGGAAGTCGAACAGTCCTCGTCTTGTGAATATCACAGTGTGGATTATGTTATTTGGGGAATTGAATTGCTCTGATGTGATGCAAAAGAAGCTGTCTTCTCATTGTCTTTCCCCACAAATATGCCCCCTTTGTATGGCTGCTTAAGAGGACTTGCAATATCTGTTTTTTGACTGCTGTTATGCGAGCAATTGTTGGATAAGACTATTCTCGATTTTTGAATTAAATTGGGTGTTTGGAAACAATTTTCGTTCTAATGTAATGCAGATTCTGCTGGGCACCACTATGAGGAAGAAGGCTAAATTACTTTAGACCAATGCTGTGAAGTTGTTGCTCGCGGATCTTTGGTTTGAGAGAAATCAACGTGTCTTCCATGACAAGAGATTGGCCTGGTTCGATCGGTTTGAGACAGCCCAACTGAATGCATCTTCTTGGTGCTCACTTTCTAAACTTTTTGCTGAATACTCAATTCAAGAGTTAAGCCTGAATTGGAGGGCATTCATTTTTCCAGATTATTAGAGTCTCTTCAGAGTACTACTATTCATGTTGATTGCACGGTGTAATGATCATTATTATTGGAATAGTTTATTATGCTTCGTTTGTAACCATTGCTCGGGTTGTAATATGCTTTTGTTGGTTTTCAGCTTGTCTATGTTATTCTTTTTCTATTTATTTTGAAAATGATGATGGTGCTATGGGAGTGTCAACCTAGTTGAGATGCTCAAGTGCACCTCCTAATCTTTTTGTCAAATCTTGAAAGTTGTTAATCTTGTACTATGAGCTGTCTCATTTCATTACCTTAATGCCTTAATGAAGAGACTGTTTTCTTTTAAAAAAAAAAAAACATATTGGAGAATGAATCTAAACCTCTCTAACCTTTTGGTCAAGGGTGTAATGTCTTTATTAGTTGAATTATGTTCATGTTGACCACTTAGAGTCACATTATTGATAATAAGGGATGATCAGGATCATTTAAAAATATTTAGTTTAGTAAGAGATTAAAATAATATATTCTGAAGTCTTAGGACAAAAATAAAAGATCAAATAACATTCCTACAATAAGTTATATAGCCATTGGAGAGTATAACAGACCAAAGGACAAGTGCAAATACTAGAATTAAAATTACCTCATCACGGATGTGTGTTCGAGCACGAAATGTTAGTCGTTCATGAACGTCAGCAAGAATCCTTTGAAGTGTGGGACGTAATCCAACTAACGACTCCCCCTGTTGAATGAGTTGTTCTCCCAAAACTTCAACTTTAAGAATATCGACTAGTTCACACAGAAAGTCCAAACTTGTTTCATGAACAAGTCTAGGACGCAATGTATCATACAGGTAAGTAGACCTGCACAAACAGTTCTAAACATTTAATATGTTTGTGCAACATAGGAAAAGGTAAGCCACATCCAAATTATGCAAAAAGCTAAAAAGAAATGAGTTTTTCTTTTTAAAGGAGACAAAAACTTTTCATTGATATAATGAAAAGAGTCTAATGCTCTCAGATCACATAGAGACACAATAATGTAAAAAGACGAGATAAGACCATCTTAGAAAGAAGTTGATAATAGGAAATCAAAGAATAAGGATTATAGCTATTTGGAAACAAGTTTCCGAGAGTATTAAAAACAAAGAAAATCTGAAAAAATATTTCAAATCAAGGAAACAAGTTTCAATGTGGTATCCTAAGAGGCCTTGAGGCCACTATTATGCTGTTTGGTGATTCCATTGGGGTTCTTGAGTCTTCAAAGTCTTCAAGTGTTAAATATTAAAAAATTGTTTTATTGCAGCCTATCCTCTGCTCGATACTCGAAAAAAAGAAAGAATCACTTCCTTCTTTTCTTCCAACCTCTCAGTCAAATACATTGAACCCAGATATTGTTGAAGACATTGTCTCAAGTTTTTTGGTCTCTTTCGATAAGCAAGCACCCTTTCCAAATATTTCAACACTTGATCCTTCTCGACCTCTTCTTTCCGGGTCTTGCACACTACAAAGTGTCCTCTCCAATAGATTTTGGAGTGGCCTCTCCAAAGGTATTAATCATTTGACAAAAGCTCCCACATATTCTCATACTAGCGATGATGAAATAGATGCTAAATCTAAAGTCAGTTTAAGTGGTGTGGATTCTATCTATCAGCCTATGGAAAATAATGGTGTTGATATTGAAGATTTTTGTTTCTCAAAATAGAAACAAAATTGACAATATTGAGGCTAAAGATTCTTTTCTTGAAGACCTAAGTGATTATTTTATTTTATTTTATTATTTTTTGTTTTTTTGGAAAGAAAACAAAATTTTAGATTGATATAATGAAAAGAGACTAATTATGAAATGTCGTATGCCTTTTATGCACCTTTCCTATCTTAGTGCCATGTGTCAATGGAACACCGAAACTCCAGTTCACCTATTTATGCATGGTTCCTTTGCATCTCACTCTGGCAGCTTATTCTTGAAGCTTTTGGGGTGGTCAATTCCTTCACCAAACAATATTTTTTTATTTTCTCGCTTCACTTCTGGTTGATCATCCTTTTGGTGGTACAAAGAAGACGCTTTGGTTGGCCTTCGTGCAGTCTTTCTTTCGGAACCTTTGGGGCAGTGTAACAGACGTCTTTCCAAAGACGCTTTTCGTCTTTTGATCGTTTTATAGAATTAGTGTTATCTACTGTTTTTCTTTGATGCAAAACTAAGCATCCTTTTTCTCACTTCAGCTTAACTTATTTTTTTTTGAAAAGGAAACAAGTTTATTTATTCATTAAGAAAATGAAGTGAGACTAATGCTCAAATTACAAGGAAATCAAAAGGATCAGCAGGTACACCCGGGCATCTCAACTAGGTTGACACCCCCTTAGCACCCATCACATCCTAACACTAGAAAATCCTCTAAATTAAAGCAATACAAAGGGATACAATTCTAAAAGCGAGAGAAAAAAAAACCGGCTGGACAATTAAGGGAGAAAAAGAAAAAACACAGCATTGAGAACTAAAATTTCTAAGAAGTTTGAACTTCAGAATGCCGGAGAAAGAAATGAATGCCAATTTAGACTAATTTCCTGACTAGAGTATGTTGCGAAGGAGCTTGAGAGGGAGCACCAAAGAGAGGCTTTCAACTTGGCTGCTTCATATCTTGAGAACCATGGAGTTTCCTTGTCTTGGAAGACTCTTTGATTCCGCTCAAACTACAATTCAGCTAACACATCCTTTACAGCATTGACCCACAGAATTTGACGAGTTTTCTTGAGAACCGGACCTATCAACAGCTGCTGTACATTTAGACTAAAGTCTACTCCGAAGGCCCAGCTCAAGTTAAAGACATTGAAGAGTGAAAACCAGCAGCTTTGTGCATAAAGGCAGTTGAAAAAAAGGTGTTGGAGGTCTTCCCCATCCTTTTTACACAAAGCACATATATTGGGAGAGATGTAGTGGGAGACAAGCTTCTTTTGCAGCACGTTTGAGCAGTTTAGGGTTCCAAAAACCATTATCCAAAGGACTATATTTATTCTCCTCGGACTTTTGAATTTCCAAAGAGCTTGACTTAGGAGGCGATCAATTCGAGGGGCTTTGCGAATGCATTTGGTTAAGGATTTAACTGAGAAAATTCCATTGAATTCCAAACACCAAACCTCTGAGTCAGGGCAATCTTGCACCTTTAGGTGAGAGATGAGACTTAACAAATCTTGAAATTCAGTAATCTCTTCATCTTTCAAAAGTCTTCTAAAAGAAATGCTCCAAGAGTTGGTGTTGTGATCCCAATGCTCCAACACAGAACCATTTGGTTGAATGGACAATCTGAATAAGCTGGAGAATCTGGACAATAGGGGGGGATTGCCTAGCCAAGCATCTAACCATAAAGCAATTTTAAGTCCATTGCCTAATAAAAAAAACCGACAGATTTTCCACTTTCAACCAAGCCCTTGAAATGCTGACCCAGGGGCTTTTAAGACTGCTCCCTACCTTACCGGATGTATGACTCCCAAATCTGTTACTACCATGAATACTTGTGTTGAAATACGTTGAATTAGCCCTAAGGGCATTTTTGTAATTTATACTATATTTGCTAAATTAGGGTTTCACCTCATTCTATTTATATTTGAGGTTGGGGTCTATTGTATGTATGACATTAAAATAATAAGTCCTTTTCTATCATGGTTTTTCTTCCCTGAATTAGGGTTTTCCACCTAAACTCCTTGTGTCGTTTTCTTTCTCTTCTATTTCAATAACTTGTGACCACTCTGCACCAAAGGGAAGAGCCTTCATGCGGGAATCTCCAGCCCCATTTTGCTAAAAGAGCCAGATTTTTCTCTTTCAAGCCTCCCAAACCAAGGCCTCCTTCTTCTTGAGATTTAGGCACATGCTCCCATTTGGCTAAATGATTTAGTTTCCTCCCTTTGTGGCCTTCCTAAAAGAAATTCCTCAAAATTCTTTTTAGGATGGATAACACTTTTTTTTTGTATCAAGAAGGAAGACATATAGTAAGTGGGGAGGTTTGAAAGAACTGACTTACAAAGAGTTGCTCTTCCTCCTCTTGAAATATTGTATCTTCTCCATTTGTCAAGAGTGCCATGAAGTTTATCAATAACTGGCTGCCAGAAAACTGTCTTTTTCGGATAACCCCCCAATGGAAGACCGAGATAGACTAGGGGAAGCTTCTGCTTTACAATTGAACTTGGCTGCCATCTTATTCAGCATGCCTAGGTCTATATTTACACCACATAGAGATGATTTCTCCTAATTAATTTTCTGACTAGAGCACCATTCAAAAAGATCAAGGGTGGCTCGAAGAGAATCTAGCATAGCATCATCATATTTGCAAAAGATAAGAGTGTCATCAGCAAATTGCAAAATTGAGACATGGACTTTGTCCTTTCCTACCAAGAAGCCTTCAAAACTTCCTTTCTCATGTAACCGGTTGATTAAGGCATTTAACACTTCTCCTACAAGGATGAAAAGGAAAGGAGAAAGGGGGTCTCCTTGCCTAATTACTCTAGTTGCAACTATCCTTCCACAAGGCCTTCCATTGATAAAAATTGAGAACTTTGGATTGGTGATGCAGCCCATTATCCAAGAGATCCATTTTGAGTTGAAATTCTTACCATATAGTACCTTTACTAGGAAGGACCAGTCCACTCTATCAAAGGCTTTCTCCAAATCAAGCTTTAGAATCCAACATTTCTTCCCTTTCGATCTATAATCCTCAACTGCTTCATTTGCTATCCGGATGGGGTCTAGGATCTGTCTTCCCTCAATAAAGACACTTTGAGTAAGGGCTACTATGCTTGGCATGATTCTTTTTAGTCTCTCAGCTAAAACTTTTGCAACTATTTTATACAAGAGGGTTGTGAAGCTGATTGGTCTGAAATCTTTGACTTTCACTACATCGGACTTTTTTGGAATTAGGCAAATAAAGTTCTCTTTAATACAAGAATTGAGTTTACCATTGCTATAGAAATCATCAAACGTTTTTGTAAGGTTATCTTTCGGATGAGACCAAAATTGGATGAAGAATTCTGGTGTGAAGCCATCCGGTCCTTGTGCCTTGTTTCTTCCCAACCCTTTCACTGCCAGCTTGATTTCTAGTGCAGAAAATCTTATCACAAGCTGCTCATTTTGGCTTCTTGAGACTCTAGACCAGTCAAGGTTAAGGGGAATGGCTCGAGGACCATCACTTTTTGAGTACAATGAGGAGTAAAAGCCCAAAATGAGGTCTTCAATGTCCTAGGTGGATCTGGTTGAAAAATCTTGGTCGTTGAGCAATTCTACAATCAGATTTTTCCTTTTTCTAGCAAAAAGGAATCTAGGGAAGAAAGAGGTATTCTCGTCTTCTTCTTTTAACCACTTTAACTTACATTTTTGAATGAGACTTCTTTCTTCCTGTGGATATAAGGCCAACAGCTCTGCTTTCAAGGAAAAGGATGCTTCTTCAACCCTGTTCTGTGAAAAAACCTCATCTATCAGTGAATCTTTTCTTTGAAGTCCATTTAGTAAGCTTTCCTCCTTCGACTTCAACTCTTTTCAATATTCATGAAACCATTTCTTAAGAGCTGATTTAGTTTTTCTCAAGTTTGTGGAGAGAGCAATACCTGTCCAATGATGTTTTTCCCCCTTAGAGTTTTTTCAATCAATTTGCAGCACTCCTTATTGCTCAACCAGCTATTACAAAAGCGAAACGGTGAGGGCCCCCACTCAAATGCTCCTGCTTCTAAGATAAGAGGAAAGTGATCTGACATGGTTCTAGCTTGTCTTGCAACCCTTGAATTATCAAAAACATCTTCCCATGTACTTGATACAAGAAAACGGTCTAAGAGAGATTTGGAAACTACATCTCCTTCCCTAGACCATGTGAATTGACCATTTGAGAGTGGAATTTCCAGCAGATTGTTTAACCTGATGAACTTGTTGAAGTTATTCATATCCCTCGTTGCTCTTCCTACTGGGTATCTCTCATGTCTTCTTCGAATGCTGTTGAAATCCCCACCAATACACTAGGGATCATCAAATTTCTCAGCCAGGGAGGATAATTCAGCCCACAATCTTCTCCTTTCTCGATAATCACAAGGGCCATAAACATTTGTAATCCAACAAAGCTTTTTATTTATTGTTTGACACTTGATTGAAAGAGAGAATTCATTTTTAGAGATGCTGGAAACTAGAATTTTGCTTTCATCCCACATTGTGAGTAATCCATTCGATTTTCCTTTAGCTTCAACAAAGGCCCACCCTGCCTCTTTTGAGCTCCAAAGGCTTTTGATAAAGGAGCCCTCAAAACTGTCTTTTTTTGTTTCTTAAACAAGGACGATATCCGGATTGACTTTTTTCAGAAGTAGTCTTTTTGAAGAATCCCCTAAGCCTCTTGTGTTCCAAGTAACTATCTTCATTCAGGACCACAGAGGATTCTTAAATTCTTCCCCCTTTGATCAGGCCAAGACGAAGTCACACTCTTTTATGATGGAGTGTAAGGACTGGGGAACATCTGACATTTTTAGAGGGGGGATGAGGAGGTTGTTTTCACTAACTTGTGTAGGATCGTCTGGAGGAAGGAAAAGCTGACTCAGGGAGAAATCAAGGCCCACTTGGCAATCTTCGAGGTCCTTGTTGTCCTCAACATCTTTAAGGTCCAGTTCCTCACTGCTCACACTAGACAACAAATCATCTTCCGAGTCTTATGAGATTGGAGAAGGAGATATAAACTTGTTACAGCTCGGATCTTGACCTTCTGGGGAAGATTTTTCACTTCGGATGTAGTGTAGAAAAGGTAAGAGCATAGAACTCTCCCTACCTAGGCCCGAGGTTTGAGGATTTGCTTGGAGGTTAGCTTAACTTACTTCAAGAAGATCCGGATTGGAGATGGCTGACCAAGGATTTTGAAAGGACGTGTGATTTCTGATAAAATGTCTGGGAAAAGGCCGAAGCCCATATGACTTTCTTTTTGCTGTAGTAAAGGACTTGAATGACTAGTTCCTTTTCAAATTTTGGAGCCGTTTGTGAGAGATTGGGTTAGTAACCGAGGCCTCCCCCTTCTTCGTGAGATTAACTTGGACACCAAACTTCTCATTATTGTTTGGAGACGAACTGACTTCCTGAAAAGAAAAAGCCGGACCGGCTTTTCTTATTTTTTGCAAACCAACTTTGGCGCCTTTTTGAGAAGTTGAAGAGTCATGATCCTTAGTCTTCCTTTCACTATTAAACTCTTTCTTCGCTAAAAGAGGATCTGAAGAGGGTAACTGGGGAAACTCAACCGACAGAGGGCAGAGGCAGGGTCGGGGGGGCGGCTCAGAAGACGAACGGCCCCTTGACTTTTTGGCCTTGAACAGGCTCCCTCTCTTCCTGGTCTCTTTTCCATCAACAAAAACTCCTAGACTTCTGGAGAATTTAATTTTGCGGTTGGAGGGGAGGAAATTTAAATTTAGACTTAATGGATCACATAAAATGCCCTCATCTCTCATAACTTCATTCAGGCGAATTAAATCAATGGGATTTGTAGAGTCGGACTCAAATAATTCACCTCTAACCTTGTTTGGAGGGTTGGATGACAAAATATCACCAAAATTCAAATAGATGGAGCCCCTTCTTTCATCTGAGACTTTTATTGTTGCTGGGACAAAACCGCAAAGATTCTCCTCGACTTTGATTTTGGCCTCTGAGACATTGATCAAATTTAGTGTATCCATTGCTATGCTCGAAGGTTTGCTTGCACCAGTAGTCAAGGGGTAAGTTCTTAATTGAAATCCAACCACCATACCCTTTGGCGTACGATGGTCTACCATGGATGGATTTGTTCCATCTTTCGAACTTCAGGTGGAAGGAGCCGAACTTCTGCCATTTGCCTAGGTTTTCAATCAGCTCATCCAAAGAGGCTCGTTCCATTGTCACCAGAAAATGTTCTGCAAATAAAGGATTGATAATAACATTAGATTGGAAGTGGTCTTTGAGTGTTTTACTAATATCGAGCCAATTGTCAAACTCAAAGAGGCGTGAGACAATCCATAAGTTGTTAAAGTCAAGTTGGAGCACATCAGAATGCTTGATAATCCATTGGTGATGCCTACTCTGTTTTCTGAACAACGAAACAGGGAATCTCAGGTTCCTTGAGGATCTCTGTGGCTGTTTAAAAGGGGGGTTATCTGAATGAGAGATGCTCAAGGGTGACCTGCCAGCTTTTGAAGGGGGGAGGGTAGTCTTAGAAGGAAGAATATAGGACGAGGAATCCTTGAGGCAGCCGCTGACCATATCGTTGAACTCTTGCCAACCGGAAGTACCATCACCAAAAGGGATGTGGATATTTTTTCTTCCACCCGTTGAGGGCCAGACCGCACATTCTACAAACCAACCTGTGCTATCTCGGAATTTTGATAGGCGGATGACACACTGATCTACTCTTTCCTTAAGAAGGAAAAATTCAAAAGATGGACCATACAACAATCTCTTCAGGCTACTATCTAACCATTGCGCCATTGATGTTGAGAAAAGAACTTTTTGCCCTTTTTCCATATCTTCTATGAAAAACCCGTTACTCTCCACATACAAAAGAAATGAACACCAATTTTGCAACTCTTCACCTCCATGAATTCTGAGTCTGACCGATAACTGAATGGCACCAGAGAAGTGATGAAATGTGGGGTGAGGGGAGGCAAATCCGACTGGTTGGAGAAGTTTCAGCTGGGGAGGAAGGTCAAAATCGGTGAGGAAGGAGGATGGGAGGGGGGAGAGGGGATTTCAGCTTATCTTATTGATGCTCTAATTGGAGACTTTTATTGTAGACACCTATTGGTGTTGAGTTTATCCCTTTATTGAAATTCATCAATGAAATGTTTCTATCTCCAGGAGAGGAAAAAAAAATGAAAAGAGACTAATCCTCAAAGATGCAATTACCCTAATTCTTCAAGACCTAAGTCATTAATTTTTAAAAAAATATGTGTGTGAGTGGAATTTTGAACCTCTAACATTTTGGTCGAGGATATATGCCTTTTTTAAAAAAATGGAAACAAACTTTTCATTGATATAATGAAAAGAGACTATTGCTCAAAGTACAGAGCTCAATTTGGAATGGGTTAATATATGCCTTAACTAATTCTTTTGACAATTATTGTCTGAAAGGATTTAGAGGAACTTTACAATAAGGCTCTCACATGGTTAGTTCGTTGGAAGTCTAGTCATCTCAAGGCTTCCTTGTGGTGTTGTTCTTCCAGGCATTTTTTAAATTATTTCTATTCACAATCTTTGTCTGAATTAGATTGCTTTAATCTAACTTAATTATCCTTTTAATTTTATTTTGTTATCATGTCTTTGTAATTTGAACATTAGCCTATTTTCATTTCTTCAATGAAAAGTTCCGCTTCCTTTACAATCCCCCCCCCCAAAAAAAAAAAAGAGCAGCGTGTGTTAAGAAGAAGGGGGTAAGGGTTAGCTTAACCCTCGTTTTGCTATAGTAGCACTCCACCCGTCAATGACCACCTCCTGAGGCTAACTCCAGCAATCACACTGGTGGTCCACTCCAACAAAGACCATCTTCCATGCCCAATTTCGACAACCACCACCTCTGATGGATACTTCGGCAACCAGTCTATAGTGTTTAATAGTCTTCTCTTACGGTAATTTGACATTAATGAGAACACTTTAAGTGTATAGCAAACTAAACAAACTTGCATATAAAAACGTTTTTTGAGAAAATGTTACCAAACCCACGAGTGTTTTTATTTTAAATCATTTTTATAAAGTGTTTAAATAAATAAAAAAAATTGAATCCTTTTATTTCGAGTGTTAGTCTCTTTTCATTTTATCAATAAAAAGTTGCATTTCCTTTCCAAAAAGGAATGAAAATGACTATTTGAACAACATTTTTTCTTAGTCAATCCAAACATGCCCTAATATAGGGCTTGTTTCATGGATTCCATCAAAGTTTAAAACAAGAAAACTATGTATATATGGAAGAAAAAAAAGTCATCCATAAAAGTGAAGAGAATAGGATGAGAAATCTCCCAAATTATCATTTACAACAATTTATACATTTTAATTCAATTCATATAATACAATAACTTATTTTAGTATTGCAATCTCCTCAAAAAATATGTTGATCAACCTTTCTTCAGAATGATAACTACCGTCATTTTTTTAAAATCACGTATCTAAGTTGACAATATTTTTTGTCACCGTGATGATGGCCTATAGTTGGCAATTATCACTCCTAGATATATGTTTTCATGCAATATTGGGAAATTAGAGAATTAGTAGCTTTTATACTCCTACAAATATAGGGTTCTCTTACTTAATAAATTAAATGAATTTTTACCTTCGTCTCAGTATTTTGTGTATGTTCAACAATATTGGCACATCCCCAAAATGACCAAATAGACAGAGAATAACGTAACTTAAAATTCAACAAATTTTTAAAATTGGTAGAATGAATCTTTCTGTTTTCATTTACAAAATTATGATATTGAAGGTACTAGTAAAACAAAATTATGATATTGAAGGTACTAGTAGTCTAATACTTGTATAATACAATACCCAAAAAAACCCCGGAAACAACCCTAAACCCATACTTAAGAACTTCATGTTAAACAAATCAACTCCTCAAACACATAAACCCTAAACATCTACAAATAACTTACGCCCGATACATAGACTCCTAAACCCAAACTAGACCCAAACTAAGATAGTATGCACCCAAGCAAAAACTATCTAAACCAAAGACTAAAATAGTTTGCACTCCAAACACGGACTACCCAACTTCACAAACTATTGTAACCTCAGAGATTATAATAATCACAAACTATTATTACCAACTGTGGCCCCAACCAGCCCCTTGACGATTAAAAAATAAAATAAATAGTAGACAGTTTACTTACAATGGATCTATTAAAGGTGCCAAACTTGAAACATTATCTGAGGAAGACGGAAAAAAATGATGAAAGAGCTGGTGCTCAAGCTGACACACCTACAATTGGCATTAATAAGGAAACACTTGAAATCAGTATTTAAACCATAGATCATCAATTTACATTTTGAAAACACAACTTCAGACAAAATGATTAGTTACAAGATTAAATGAGAAGAAAAAAAATATAGCCAGTCAAACATCAGTTCACTCCTAAAAAAAGTAGCAGTAGTTTTCACTCAATACAAACTTCAACACTACAATCAACTACATTGAACGTTCTGTTGGGATCCAATGCATGAGTCCTGGAATGGATCCTTGCTTGAATATCATTGACGTTCATCAGGGCTTTTCCCAGAGAAGTAGGGAAGGACTTCTAGAAAAAAAGATAGGTCTCATTTTGACCTTTTTCCCAATGGACCAAAGCAGATTCAAAGTTATATTTTCCCACTCAATTGTTGTCTTTGAATCCCTCAGCCCATTGGAAGCTTTCATCTATGTAATTAAATTTGTCTTCACCCATCAACATAACCTTTTGGGTCAATTAGCAATTTAAAATTATATCAGAGCAGGTTGGTTCAGGAGGTTTTGTATTCAAACCCCTACATTGTTATTTCCTTCCCAATTAATATTGATTTCTACTTGTTGGATTTTCTTCATATTTGAAACCCACAAGTGAGGATTATTAGATGATATAATTAAATTTTCCTTCACCCATCAGCTTAAACTTTTGGATCAATTGGCAATTTAAGAGAAGCACTATCCAAAAATCGAGGAAAAGGAATCCCCAGATGGGTGAGATGCATGCATTTCTTCTGTTATTGTAGATCTGGCAAAAAAAGAGAGAGGTACCGTAAGGCCCTCAATAGTCCGTACTTACTGCAGGAGGGGTAATCCTGGCATTACAGCCGTAAACATACAAGGGAATAGTGTAAGGGCCTCAAAGCTTGTGGAGGAAGTTTTTACTGTTTATAATACCTTTTTGTGTATCTGTCGGGATGGTATGGTAATTTTGTACATCAATATTGTCTTGTAGTGGAGAGAACCAACTCTCTCAAATAGCTGGTGGGAAACATCTGTATTGTGAGACATTTTGACTCTTCAAATTCTAGTTTTTTAGACGCCTCTTGATCTTTCAACACTTGAAAAGTCCCCTCAAGATTAATGGAATTTGAAAAGGTATAGTCCAACTTTCGTTTTTCAAGAGAATTTTGTTATGGGAATCTAATGTAAGAAGAATAGGAGTTAATTCGGTAATTAAGCAATATTCTAGGTTAATTTCCTTTTTACCACCACTTGTAATAAAACTCTATAAATAGCAACATTCCCTTCTTGTATGAAACACATTATCATTCTAATAAAGACTTCTTTGGATTCTTGGAGAGAATTCTCCTTTTATCTCTTTAGGCTACATCAATATGATATCGGAGCAACCATCTGGGACCAACGTTGACTACCACCAAATGAAGACCAAGAAGCTCTTCGTAATGCCGATCACAAGAGAGAGCTTCGTGAGTTGTGCTTGTTACTAACCAAGGTCCATCTAATTAGGGAGGAACCCCTTGAAATTCCAAGAAAGAAAGAAGAAACCAAAGATTTTTCAAGATTTTGCAAGAATGGACTATTGTTGATCAAAGAAGATGTCTAAGAAAAATTACAGCAAATGGAATGCGCAAGAAAATCAAATTTACTTCCAAAAACAATGCTGAAATTCTATCTCAAGTGATTTAGAAGAATTCCAACCTACTAATTTTGCCCATGCCCGATTTTCTCAAAGAACATATCATCATCTACATTGGAAATTTGATTCTAGTGATTTTAATGATTCCGATAATGTTTCTAAGGCAGTTTGGAATGGAATAAGAAAGCAACAATATCGAAAAAGGGCCTAACGATCCAATCAAACTCATTTTTCAAGAAATTGACGTAAAAATTGAGAGTTAGATGAATTAAAGAATCATCCAAAATCATCAAGAATAGATGTTTACAACCCAAGAAGAACGTTCAAGACTCGAAATTCCTCTTTTGGTTATGAAACATGATCACGAAAGGTTGATTCAAGAGAATCAATGGATGAGTCCTATACCCATCATGAGATTAAAACATATTAAAGAATCCAACAAAATGACTACTGGAATGGAAGACATCTAATTGGAAAATCCTCCTGGAATGGAAGACAAATCTAATGGCAATCTAGTCTGTAAGTTGAGAAAGTCTTTGTATGGTTTAAAACAATCTTCGCGAGCATGGTTTGACAGATTCACCAAAGTACTGATTAAAGGTGCTTACTATCAATGTCAATTATAGGTTGCTCACCTCTCTCCTCTCTTTCCCCTCCCCTTCATCTCCAGTCATCTTCTCTTCTCCAACAAATAAAAATCTAAACATTCATCAGCACTCCAGTCAAAATTGGATCGAATTTCGGAACTACTTCAGGAGCAAGTCAATAACTTCTTTATATAGAAAAAGTGTGAGGTAAGTTCTCTCTTCTCTCTCCTCTCTTCCCTCTTCCCTCTCCTCTCTCCTCCCTTCCCTCCATTCTACGGCCACATTCCGACATTAGTTACTCTCCTCAGCCTTCATTTTCCGTCTCCGGAGGTTAACTAGTCAACCTGTCCCTCAATGGAAGTCGAAAGTTGCAAAGTGAATGGTTATTTCTTCTGTATGTGGTCCAAATCTGGTTGGTTCTACATCAAGGATTTGGAAACTCGCAGGGTTCTTCCTCTCTCAAAGGTGTAGCTGAGTTGGTTTGTGGTACAAGTCTTAGAACTTTAGACTCCTCGAGCAAACTATTCCTTCTTAAAAAAGACAAAGGATGTGATGGAGTCAAAAAAATTTCCAAATTCAGGGATCTCTCCAGATGGGTTTTAAGACTTGTAGTATGGCCTTCTTCTACTGGTGGACGCTCCTACATCCATATCCAAGAAGGCCCTGAGCAAAAAGGATGGCTTTCCTTCTTTGGAATGCTTAAAAACTTTTTAAAGAAAAGTGAGAATGCAAGTCAGTTACCAAAGAAGCCTCTATCAGATCTCAATTTTCTCACCAAGGACTCCCTAGTATCAAACTCACAAAGTTCATTTAGAACAAGTTTCGTGGATGTAGTGAAAGGAAAAGGAATCATCAATCGACCTACCTCAGACCCACAGCCATTGGTAGTAAAGCAAATCAAGAAGTCTTTTTGGGTGCAGAAGAACCATGAAGTTTACAAAGAAGATTTTAATAATTTATGGATCATCTCGAAACTTTTTGCATTCAATGAATGGAAGGAGATAGCAAAAATGTTGAAACAAGCCTTTCATACGACTGTCATTCTCAATCCCCTGTTTGCAGACAAAGCCTTAATCAAAGTAGACCAAGGAGATCTGGAAGAATTGATTGAAGAAACAGGCAAATGGCAGTCAATTGGGCCTTATCACCTACTCTTTGAAAGATGGAACAAAGAAAAACATGATTCTATCTTGAATCATTGGGATCCTCAAACTCTTTCATGGTCTACTCCCCTTAAAAACATATTTCCTTCCTTGTTCGGAATTGCCACCAACCAAAATGGTTCTGTCTTGAATCATTGGGATCCTCAAACTCTTTCATGGTCTTTATATTTCAGAAGACTTTTAAAGGAAAAAGAAATTTCAGAATTCCAAAATCTGCTATCCTTGGTGTCCAAGAAGGAGCCTTTAAACAGCCCAGATTCTCGTACATGGTCCCTAGAAGCCTGTGGTTCCTTCACAATAAAATCATTAATTAAACATCTTTCTTTGGCCTTACCTCTTGACATTTGTCTTCAAAAAAGCTATATGGAAGTCCAATAGCCCTCGAAGAGTGAACATTACAATATGGATCATGCTTTTTGGAGCCCTAAACTGCTCTCCAGTCTTGCAACAAAAACTACCCTCCCATTTTCTTTCTCCCAATCAATGTGCTTTATGCAAATCAGAAGGGGAAGATCTACAACACATATTCTTCGACTGTATTTATTCCAGAAACTATTGGAGATCTCTTTTTAAAAGCTTCAATATTTGTTGGATATTCGACATAGAAGCAATGTGCAGTAGATTCTTATTGGACCTTTTCTCAAGAAATCTTCAAATCTGTTATGGATTAATGCAATAAAAGCCTTGCTCATTGAATTATGGTTTGAAAGAAATCAAAGAGTTTTCCAAGACAAAGAAATTCCTTGGTTCGTTCGATTTGAAGCTGCCAAATGTAACGCTTTACAATGGTGCTCTCTATCTAAAGTATTTGTAGCATACTCTCTCCAAGATATATGTTTAAAGTGGCAAGCTTTCATCCATTCGGAATGACAGACACATAAAGTGAAGGGTCCCTTTTCCAGCCAAGAGTGGTCTAGCAGCTTAGATTCTTGTTTTTGTTTTTCACTCGCTTTGTATTAAGTTCTTTGAAGGATGTTTTCAACACCTCTTTTGCTTTTTGGTCGATTTGTCAGAGTTACTCTTAACATTGATATTTGAGTTAGTTTGGTTTGGATATGATGAGGGCGCTAAGGGGGTGTCAACCTAGTTGAGATCCTTTTTTATATATCGCTTTGTTTCAAGCACACATCTCTTGTACTTTCTTTTTATTCATTAATAAAAAGTCTTGTTTCCTTTAAAAAAAAAAAAAGTCGATAACTTCTTTATTCGAAAATCTAAAGATGACATGGGGGTCGTAAAACTCTCAAAATTTAAAGATATCTCAGGGTGGGTGATGAGATGTGTCGTTTTGCCTGCTTCCGGTGGTCGATCATTTATTCCTGTGTCAATGGGTCCGCAACTTCAGGGTTGGATGTCATTCTCTGGTATGTTGAGAGGTTTTTTAACCAGGTAAGAAGGTGAAACGGCTGGGAAATTGACAAGGGTGGAATTGGTTGAATTGTCGGCATTGCCTCCAAAAAACGCTAAGGTGAATGTGATGGAATATCTGAATAAGGATAAGAAAGCTTTTCTTCAAAGTAATCACCCAACTTCTAAGGAGCAGCAGGCCCCGTTTCTGCATCAGTAAAAGAGAGCATTCCTTTTTCGATAAAAGGAATGCATATCCTCCTATTGGGTACATAAAAATAATGTTGTGTTCAAGGAAGATTTTAGTAGTCTGTGGGTTATATCAAGGCTGTTTTTGTTTAATGATTGGAAGGACATTTCAAAACTCCTAAAGGACTATTTTCAAACCAAGGTAAATCATCAATCCTCTGTTTGCAGACAAGGCATTTATTTAGAATACCTTCAGGAAATCTGGAAGAGATGGTTGAGAATCCGGGTAAGTGGCAGATGTTTGGGCCTTTTCATCTTCTTTTCGAAAAATGGGATAGCTTCAAGCATAGTAGGCCAGAAATAGTAAAAGGTTTTGGTGGTTGGATCATAAAAAAATTGCCTCTTGATTAATGGAGCAATAGCGTTAAGAACAGGAGAGCTTATTTTGGAGGGCTTGAAAGCATTACATACTTTGAACATGATCAACTACTCGGAAGCTAAGATTAAGGTTAGACAAATTTTATGCGGTTATATGCTGGCTAAGAAGCACAAACACAAATACGGATATATGATAGGGATACGATACGATATGGCGATATGTTAATTTCTAAAAAGCTAAGATACGGATACGTTGAAGATATGTTATATATCTGTCTCTTATACACATCTAGATGTGTATAAGAGACAGTATGATATGGCGATATGTTAATTTCTAAAAAGCTAAGATACGGATACGTTGAAGATATGTTATATATATATATATATATATATATATATATATATATAATGTCTAATTAATTGCTATAATACTTATTTCTGCAGGGACATTTTCAGAAGATGCTTCCTTTGAGAAAATGGCTTAGAACGAACCACATCAACATAAGATCTCAAAGGACCAAAGCCAAAATTCTTCGCACCTGATTCGTTATAAACTTCAACTTCTCGTGTGCTTTTAATTCGAACAGACGGAGAAGCAGGGGATGAAGCAATACAGTCAGTGATGATACCTTTGAATGCCAACCAGCCCTTCTTGTTAGCTACTAATGGAACGTGTATATAACCTTTCTTCCTCCCGTCTCCGGCCAAACCACACATTCCATAGACCATCCATCCTGAGAACGAAACTTCAAAAGACGAATTACTCCATAGTCGAGTCTATCTTTCTTACAAAAGAAGGCATTAACCGGGCTCTTGAGCAGCCTATTCAAATCTTCTAGCCATTTTACCATTGACATCGGAAATAAGATCTTATGCTTCTTGCTGCTCAAATCTTCCACAAAGAAGCCATATTGTTCTCTCCAAATACAAAAGAATTGTTCATTGATGTTACAGCTCAACTTTTATAGAACTAAATAGGATGAAACGGATACCTAGCACTTTTGTTCTTTTTCGTAGAACGAAATATGATGATACCTTACACGTTTTTCCTTTTCATAAATAATGTTCAAAAAAGTAATCAAATTACTGGAAAAGAGGCATCCTAACTTTTATTTTCTAAATACCATTTAAATGTAAGAAAATAGTACCTGCATCAGATATCCACATCCAGATCTAGTCAATGATGGGAGAGCCTCCTTCTTGGAAAACTCAGATATCCGTTGATGCACTATGTTTTTTATCTACAAAATATTCAAAATGTGAGAATAAGGTATTGCCACATAACCATCCATCCGAAGGCTATAATGTAGGTGAACAACAAAGAGCTCACCAGGGAAAGTCGTTGCTCACAGTACAGTCTATGGCATTCTGCAAGGATCTCAATATATTCTTTCCTTGTTGATCTGCTCTCGATTTCTTCCAGCACAGGTTTGAGCTACGCAACTACAATATTTAGTCATGTATACTACAAGAAGTCTTCCAACTATACTACAAGAGCTACATAACTACAGCACACCTGCTCCTTATATGGAAAGCTGACAGCTTGTTTTAGAATAATAGTGACAAAATATCTCATTGTAAATGTAAACAGAACCGTTACCTCATCTGCAGCTGCCTCAAATCGCACATAGATAAACGATGCTTCTACACCCTCAGAAACAGCAGAATTGTTGCCACTACTACTACGCATAGCTGCCTGAACCTAGTACAATTAAGAGATCTAACAAAGAGTTAACAAGATATTTCGTTCTTGTGTTTTCTTAAAAATTCTTAGAAAAAGAAAAAAAAAGAAAAGGTAGAGAGATGGAGAGATCAAACATCGAGTTGATACAAGGATTGTGCCTAATCATGCAGGTATAGGTATCAATCAGATATGCACTATAGATAATTAGTGAACAAGAGTTATTTTTCTTCACCTGAGAAGAAGCACTTTTGAGAACAGAAACAACATGAAACCGAATCATACCAAGTGCCCGAGACTGTTTAAAGATAAAAATATAGGGTTAGAAAGATGTACATGGCTGTCATAAGAGCGGCAAAAGATGGACAAATGTGACTTGTTTACAAGTAAACGGATATAAAATGTGTCAATAAAGCTAAGACTCAAAATCAAGTTCTCTTTTTTTTGGGAAGCATAATTTATTTGCTAAGGATATCAATTGGCGTGAGGGTTGAAAGATGGCGCATGAGCAAAACAAGTTCACCTTCTTTTTTACCTCCAATCGTTCTTCCTTGCATCCCACTAACAATATTCTTCACATTTGTTATTTATCAAACTTGAATAAGCAAAGCTGATTACTTGTTACAAATCTATATCCTTCACTCTCATCTCCAATTCTAGCTACCATCCATAGTGAATTACAGGAAGAAGGGAAATGAAAAATAAATCAAATCAATAGGGCCTACGTTAAAATACCTGGAGTTGTCGAAATTTGAGCAAATAAACGCTGGATTCAGCATATTGGGGATTACTTTCAGAAAATCTGAAGAAAACAAAAGAAAACTTTAAAATGTCACATACACTATTAACTTGAGTAACAAATACCTCATTAAGCACTTACAATATGCAATCATCAAGCCTTTTCAGCATGGGGAGAAAGTTCTCATTTCCAACACTCATGTTTGGGGAATAAAAGATGGCAGTAATCTGCAAACAATTTGCAAAAGAAATAAAATAATCACTATGCATTATCTACTATAAAGGATGGAAGAATTTTTTAAATCATTTAAATAATGAAAAGAGGCCAATTCTCAAAAGTACATAAAAACAAATAAACAGAAAATAAAACAGCCTTAGGATAAATAAATGCATTCAGTTGCGACATAGTCTTAAATAAATTTGGTATTAGAGCAGCCGTCTATGCCAACATTGACTGCCACCAATGGAAGATTGGGAAACTCTTGGCGATGCTAATCGCAAGAGGGAGCTTCGTAAAGCTATGCTCGTGTTGTTGAACAGTCCACATCTATATAAGGGGAACCCTTTAAATTCTAGAAAAGAAAGAACATCCAAAAATTTTTTTTAAGATTTTGCAAGAATTGACTATTACCAATCAAGAAAGACGCTGAAGAAAAAATATAGCGGTTGCTATAGGCAAGAAAATCAAATTTACTCCCAAAAGTAGTGTTGGAATTTTGACTCAAGTGATTCAGAAGAAGAATTCCAATAAAATAATTTCGCTCGTGCTCAATTTTCTCAAAGAACCTATCACTATCCACATTGGAAATTTGATTATAGTGATTCTCACGATTTCAATGAAGATTCTAATGCAGTTTGGCACGGAATAAGGCAACATTATCAACAAAGAGCTCGACAATCCAATCAAACCAGTTTCTCAAGAAATCGACGTAATTATTATGACCAAGATCAGAGTGTGAAAGATGATTCGGAAAATGACTCAAAGTGTGAAAGAAATTATTATGACCACCATCATTGAACACCCATAAATCATCCCAACACCAATTTGGAGGTCGAAACATTTTTAAGAAAACAGAAGTATTCAAATAAGAACATCTATCAAGAAGACTTTCGAAAGGGAATGGATGAAATTTAGGGTCTTTTGGGAAAAATTCAAGAAAGGCTAGAAATCACTCGAAGCTATAAATTTGCACAAGAAAAATCCAATGAACCACAGTTGAAGCTCGCAATTGAAATTCAAGCGAGCCAAATGGGAAGAGAAGACCAATTGCACACGAAGAAGAAGAAAAGACATGCGATGAAGGATAAGAAGAAGAAGAGACAAATGAAACAAATTCAAGCGAAAACAAAGATGAATATGACAGGATCGAAGACAAAGGTGAATCAAACCCATTGTTAAATAAAGTTACAGGAGTCTGGGAGGGGGAAGAATCAATTGACAAAACCTTTTGTGTTATTGCATGTAACAAGAAGGATGAAAACACGTTCATAGGGAAAAGTTGTGCGATTATTTTCAACCCATTACTTCCTCGACCTGAACCAAAGATTTTAAGTTTCCCATGTGAATTCACCAACGTTACCGAGAAAGAAAAAACAAAGAAACGTGTGTTGTTGCGTGCATAGACAAAAATTGAGAATGAAGAAACTGGAGCCTCTAATCTCACTAGTGTGATTAGTCTTTTTGCCCAAACTCCCCATAACTTGATCTGTAACCAGTTCCCTTCATTTTGGTCCCACAATCCACACAACCTAACCAAAACTTTGACTATCTTCATTCTTTTTTCCTTAATCCAACCATGCCCAAATCCAAACCTACCAAGCCCAAACTTTTTACAAAATTAAAACTCATTTTCAACGTTATTCGACTAGACAGTTTTTCCCTCAAGCCATGCTAATATTTGCATTCAATCGACTTGGAAGATGAATTTATTTTACATTTTTCAACATATTTTGATGTCAAGGATGCTTATTTTTATTTTATTTTAATTTTTGTAATTATCATTTTCTTTTTAAAACTCGAGGACGAGCTGTTTTTTAGGGATAGAATGGGTGTAGTAGGATTAGAGTAAATTAGGGTATCATGGTCAATTCCTTAATTGATTAGGATAGGATTAGTTTCCATGATTGATTAGAATTAGGATTAGTTTCCTTGGTTTATTAGGATTAGGATTAGTTTCTTTGATTAATTAGGATTAGGATTAATCTGCTTTCCAATTCTCTATAAATAGAGAGATTGTCTTCTTGTATTGGCAACTTTTAATTCAAAATAAAGACTACTTTAGATTCTTGGAGAGAATTCTCCTTTGATCTCTTTAACCTACATCAAACCCGTTGATTTCTTTCAAACCATATCACAGACAATAGAGTTTTCACTGCATTGGACCACAAGATTTGAGAAGAATTTGCCAAAAGAGGGGCCCATCAAGAGCTCTAGAATATTGTTCCAAAAAGACTTGTCTCCTTCTTCCTTTGAGTGTCAAAATCATGAAACCATGATCTTATCTCTTCCAAGAACAAGAGCAGTATTTTAAGCATTCCACTTTTATCGGATGTCCGTGAAGGGATAGCAATATTTTGAGCATTCGGGACTTGAGGCCACTGACCAATAGAAGGAATAATCTAGACCAAAAGATTGACACCTCCGTAGTGACACGGTCATACTTCTTCAACCGTGAGGCGCCATGATCTTTTCTCGACCATGGCCAGCCTAAAGGCTAATTCTCAACCAATATATCCTTCTTCTCGAGTCATCTTACTCTGTCGGACCATCAGGCGAGGTTCTTTCATCCTCAACCGGTTAAGTAATCCTTATCTCACAACTTGCACCGAACATCCATTCAACTAGTCATACCTAAGAGCACTCTTTCGTTCGGTAGTGACATTGTCTTAACTGAATATTCTCAACTTGACGCTTGTAACTTAGTTTATCTTAGCAATGTTGTCGCCACTTCGTACCCTTCGCCATCTCTCTTTCACCTTAGTTCTCGACCATTCGGTCATCCCACTCTTCATAACGAGTTGGGATCTTACCAGCATGAATCCTGACCTATCACGAGGCCAGTCCTCCTTTATTAAACTCACTGTAAGCTTCCTACTTCATCTTGAGTTAGAAACTAGCTTAACTTACCAATCGAGATAAGTCTTGCTTCTAACCGAGCCAAGACTAACTTTCCAACGCTCACAGCACAACCACTGATATTCAACGATGCCATCCCGAACCTTAGGATGACATAAAGCTTCACTTCGCACATGAACACATCTATCGAGAACCGACTCTCGGATCATTCACATTTATCGGGACCAATGGGATAATCATCAATACAAACATCATCGTGGCATGACGACACTTGCGACCATACCGTGTCCTTTGAGGATACTGTGCTGCTACCCGAGCATATATACCAACCTTTACTCTTCCCGAGAAGGCGCAATGTCAGCACATCCATGCCACCCGACCCTGTCCTCGAGTTACTCCTCCTCACAGGAAGTTGTCCGAGACACTCATCTCGCAACACTCGCCCACGCCATGACACACATAGCTCACTTAGGCACCAAGGCCCAAGGGTAGTGGAGAGCCAACACCATACCTCCCCCCTATAGTGCTTTCTGAACATTTCCAAATCTGCCACCCATGCATATGGATTATGGCAAGCTGTCACTCGCCAGCGTAGAGCTTTCGTCTGAACTCAGATTGACATGAAATTCGATGTGCTTGCATATTTCCTCAATGTGCATCTAATTCCAGAGTTGTTCGTCCAAACTTGTGAAGAGACCCTGACTTCCAAGGTTATGGCCCTGGACCCCATCTAGCCCTCATAAGCTTGTCACTGACCCCACCAATGACACTGGTGCTTGTCTACTTATTTGATGTTCAACCTGACATGTTTGCTCACTCTTCTTTATGTGTTTAATGATGCATCATCCTCCTCGGTCGTATCATGGCACTTCACTTCTCTTGCCCTTTCCTTGGCCTAATGGATAACACCCTTTTAGATGTCATCATGCTTGTTTCTTGTCTTGTTCACTTCGTGGGAGTCTCAACCCACTATTATCATAGTAGGGTTGAGACACTCTCCCCCACTTAACATTGTCATCATCCTCAATGACGCTATTTCTAGGTCGACACATTCTCCCCACTTATTCACGTCATCGTTCTTGATGGCTCGCCCTTATAGTAAGGTCGAGACATCCTGCCCTACTTAATCTCGTCATCGTCCTCTATGACGTTCTGCCTTATAATCGGGCCAAAAAATTCTCCCCCACTTATTCTCGTCATCATCCTCAATGACGTCTTCTTTCTTTAGACAAGCTAACAGACTCTGCTCTTCCCTTTTGCCGTGCTTCAGACATCATTAACTTGGCACAATGCTTATGAGACTGCTCCTTTGTAGACCTACTTGCGAGCCACTCGAGGACTTGGCCCGAAACATCTCATCAAGACATTGAGCTACACTTGGGCACTCTTGCCCTCACTTCAAGCAGATCTGGCTTCAACTTTCCTGTTCCTTAAGCAACTGACAAACGAATTTCATGCTGTGACAATCAACTCTTAGGTTGTGTTTTTTCTTTTTCTTCCTTAATTTTCCAGCTCGCTTTTTCTTTCTCGCTTTTAGATTTGTATCCCTTTGTATTGCTTTAATTTAGAGGATTTTCTAGTGTTCGGATGTGATGATGGGTGCTAAGGGGGTGTCAACCTAGTTGAGATGTCCAGGTGCACCTGCTGATCCTTTTGGTTTTCTTGTAATTTGAGCATTAGTCTCACTTCATTACTCACTTGGTTCGCCAGATTGACACTCCTTCACATGAGCTTTTTCTGGCTACTTTACCTTCCTCTTGCGAAGCCACCATCTATCTCTCATGGACTGGCTAACAGGACACATGTGCTCATGCCTCTCGGAGCACCCTTATGGGGTAAGCAACCCACATTCTCGAGTTACTTCCCCCTTTGACGGCTCTTTCTTAGCCACAATGTCCACTCTCAGGATGCTTCTCTTCCTTTTCCTTCTTGCTTTTGCACTTTTGCCGATGACATCTCTCTTGATTCTCAACTTATCTGCTTGCAACCACTGACACTGTCCCTCTAGACAGCAATGGTTCTTCCGAAGGCACCATACTTGACTCATCTTCTATTTCTTTCCTTTCTTTTCTTTTCTTATGCCCTATAGCACTTCTCTGGCTATGACTTGCCCCCTTGCTCTTTTCTCTTCGACGGCCTGGAGGCCATCTTGCTGATTGGTACTCTTGCCTTGATCATCTCATCTTTTGCTTACAGATTCCCGAAGGAGTCAACGTAGACACTGCCAACGCTAACCCAACAGTCACAACTCTACTTCCTCTTGACTTGTACAAATGTCACCCAGGCCTTTCTATACCTCGATAGTGACCATCTGACTTGTCTTGAAGGGGATTAAGGTCTAGGTCTCACCCAACCCATCTCCTTTTAACTTCGCTTCTACTGTAAACAACAACGAACATACTTGAACACACAACTTCTGGCTTATAAAGGAACTGAGGCAAGTGAATGTCACTTCCACGACTTCCCTTTTGAACTTTGCTTTTGTCACTGCCTTATTGCACTTCCTAGCTTATGTGGACTCAAGGCAAGCAGACAGACAGATTCTCTCTCCTCTAACGTTGCCCCCAATCCAACGTTCCACAAGATCTTACCACCTTTCTTCCTCTTACCCTTGTCTTCTAGCACTCAGTATTGGACCACTTCACATCAATGGGCCACTAACGTGCAACTTCGCTTTTTGGGGCATTGGCCAATTTTACCTAATTTGAATTTGATTTGTTTGATTATTTATTTTATTCTATCATTTCTAGGATGGAACACCGGGCCGCCAAACTCCTAGGCAATAGAGCTTGGTTCTTACTTTCTGACGGGTTTGACTTCTCTCAACTAAGTAACCTACTTTTGGCATTCGTCAAGATTCAAAGAGTCAAGCTTCAACCCTTTTATGTCTCTGATACGAACTAACACAACTGCCCTGCCAAACTAACACTCTTGACGCACTTGTGAAGTCACTCTGATAACAATTGGGTTGTCTTCGAGGTCCGACTCAACACAAAGGGTAGCTCTGGTACCAAATGTCACGGTCATACTTCTTCAACCGTGCGGCGCCATGATCTTTTCTCGACCATGGCTAGCCTATAGGCTAATTCTCAGCCAATACATCCTTTTTCTCAAGTCATCTTACTCGGTTGAATCGTCAGGCAAGGTTCTTTCATCCTCAACCGAGCTTAAGTAATCCTTATCTCACGACTTGCATCAAACATCTGTTCGACTAGTCATAACTAAGAGCACTCTTTTGCTCGCCAATGACATTGTCTTAACTGAATATTCTCAACTTGACGCTTGTAACTTAGCTTATCTAGGCAGTGTACGTCGCCCCTTCGTACATTTTTCCATCTCTCTTTCACTTTGGTTCTCGACCATTTGGTCATCCAACTCTTCATAACGAGTTGGGATCTTACCAACATGAGTCCTGTCCTATCACGGGGTCAGTCCTCCTTTATTAAACTCACTGTAAGCTTCCTGCTTCATCTTGGGTCTGGAACTAGCTTAACTTACCAACCAGGATAAGTCTTAGCTTCTAACCGAGTCAAAACTAACTTTCCAACGCTCACCGGCCACCGATATTCAACAATGCCATCTTGAACCTTAGGATGACATAAAGCTTCACTTCGCACATGGACACATCTATCGAGAACCGATTCTCAAGTCATTCACATTTACCGGGACCAATGGGACAATCATCAATACAAACATCATCGTGGCATGACGACACTTGCGACGATACCGTGTCGCTTGAGGATACCATGCCGCTACCCAAGCATATAAACCAACCTCTACTCTTCCCGAGAAGGCACAATGTCGGCACATCCATGCCACCTGACACAGTCCTTGAGTTACTCCTCCTCACAGCAAGTTGTCTGACCCTTTCAGGAGATAGAGGAGGCAGAGGATTTGATGAAGTGCCTAGTAGGAATTTTAATAGAATGACTTCTTTCCTTTGACAATTCGTTTTTGCCTTCTGAAGAGAGAAAGAGGTTGCTTGAGGTCCCTAATGTTTGATGATTCCCATGGGGCGTGTCTTGCGGCTGATCATTTAGCAACATCTCTTTACAACTACTGATTCGCGACGTGTGGGTTACTTCTTTTGAATTTTGACTGTTGTCCACGCTCTTCTTCTCTCCCTTCCTTAAATGTCTCTTTGGGATATCTAGACATGTTCACATTATGAACTGGAATTGTCTGGTTTCAACGTTTCTTCTCCGACGCCAGAGGGGCAGTCGGAGGGTTAAATTTGTTCTTTAGTGCTTCAAATGGATTTCTTGAATAACTTGGAGCTATTTGAATTGAATTTAAAAACTCCACACCCTCATAGTTGAGCAACTCGTCTACTTCTTTGTCAGCCATAACCTGTTTTAATCTCTGAAGATCAATCGGATTGGAGAAATTATTAACTAATAATCAGCCTTTAGTAATAGCAGGGGGTTCAAGGCCGTCAACATCTCCGAAGTTTAAAAAGATGTTGACTTTGTTAAAATCAATAATTTCTATTGTGGATGGCATAAAACCACAAAGGTTCCTTTTAACTTGTATTTTAGCTTCAGAACAATTGGTTAAATTGAGCATTTCTGTAGCAATGTTTTCTAATCCTCCAAAGTGATCCCCTATCGCTTTGAACGTCTTTATGCTCCAATAGTCCAGAGGGAGGTTCTTTATTTTAATCCATCCTCCAAATCCTTTTATCAACATTGGCCGGCTGTGTTTAAACTTATTCCATTTTTCGAAGGTTAAGTGAAAAGACCCTATTTCCTACCACTTTTTTGGGTACTTAATGAAATCTTCTATTGCTCCTTGGTCCAGCTTGATTAATGCATTCTCTGCAAACAATGGGTTGAAGATAATTTTGGTTTGGAAAAAAACCTCCAGGACTTTTTTTATCTTTCTCCAATCATCAAATACAAACAGCCTTGAAATAATCCATAGATTATCAAATCTTCTTTAAATACTTCCTTATTTTTGCGTACCCAATATTGATTTGAGCTCTGTTTTTCAATAATCGAAATAGAGGAGTCCATCGTTCTCACCAACTTAATGCCACCAATGCTCTGTTTGCTCAGCTCTGGAACAGAGAGGTGCAAATGACGTCTTGTCTTCACCATTTCAGCATAACTTTAACTTTGTTGGCTTGACGGTAAGCTCTTCATTGTCTTGCGAATGCTGTTTGAGTGGATTTTGGTACGAAGTATGACTCATTTGCCATGTTATGTAATCGTGTTTCATCTGAAATCCTCGTCATTTTAAGAAAGGAAAGCCAACCCTGTTGTGAATCCCCTGAAAGGACATGTATGAAAGACCGCCCATCTGTTGCCGAACATACAATACATCTCATCATCCATCCTGATTCAGCTCTGAATTTTGAAATCCTTGTCCTTCCTTGTTCATCCTTTCCATTTTTTAGAAAAAAACCATTCTCTGACCCTCGAGTTAATTCTGTGGTAGCTTCCGTGAACCACCCTAGTCCAATTTTCGTTAGCTTCAGTGTCTTAAAGCTTCTATATCTTCAATCTGAAAAAACCCGCTCCCGAACCAAATGCAATCGAAAGAATTTAGGACTTTGCAGCTTTCTACTTCCATTAAAGCAGTTGAACGTATAGAGGAAGATACTTGGAGTGAAAATCAACTAGTGTAGTATTCCATATTCTTTTCTTAACAGCTTATAGAACCTAAGTTAGCTCAAGAGATCCCTGATCCCTTTCCCATTTGGTAAGCAACTTCCTCCAATATGATCAGCCACAGCCACTCCATATAAGACCTCAGTAGGAGAGCTCTCTGGTAATTTTTGGGGATTGTGTACGAGAAAATTAATAGAATCTTCAAAGGATAGAGATCCTTTGTATGCCAATTATAAGAACCACTGCCATGAATACTTGTTACAACTTGGCACCATTTGGCCAACAATGGCATATTCTTATTCTTCAAACCACCAAACCCGAGACCTTCATTTGATTGGGATTTAGAAACGACATCCCACTTAACCAAATGATTGACTTTACTACCATTATTCCCTTCCCAAAAGAAAGATCTCATAATTTTCTCTATTTTCAAAATTTACATTTACTAGCATAGCAAATAAAGACATTTAATAAGTAGGAAGATTTGAGAGTAACGCTTTGTTCAAAGTGAGTCTTCCACCACGAGACAAGCTAAAATGCTTCCAATGATCCAATTTCTTATGGGTTTCTAATGCAATCATTAATCCACTTTATCCACCTATCATCAAATCCTTTAAGAACAAGCACATTTTCAAGGAACTCCCAAACAACCCGATCATATGCCTTTTCTAATTCAAGCTTGATTATCCAACCTTTTTTCTTTTTTGAATGATATTCCAACCTCTTTCAAACCAAGCTTGATCATCCAACCTTTTTTCTTTTTTGAATGATATTCCAACCTCTTTCAAATCAAGCTTGATTATCCAACCTTTTTTCTTTTTTTGAATGATATTCCTCCACAACCTCATTCATTAGCAATGAGGGCAGGATCAAGTGTGTGTCTCCTACAAGAAATGATAGATGGCATAATCTTTTAAGTCTCTCAGCCAAAACCTTGGCAATGATTCTATAAACTGATGTAGTGAGACTGATTGGTCAAAAATCTTTAAACAAAACAGCAAACTCTTTATTCTGGATCAAGCAAATGAAATTCTCCTTAATGCAAGCATTTAGTCTTCCATTACCATAAAATTCCTCAAATAACTTCTGAAAATCATAAACAAGTCTCAAAAATTCAAAAACTCCACTGTAAAACCATCAAGACCAGGCGCTTTATTTTTGCCAAGTGAGCATGCTGCCCTTCTCCCTTCATCCAAGGAGAATGGAGCTAAAAGTGCTGAATTTTGTACCACTGATACTTTTCCTCAGACGAGGTTTGCTGGAATAGAACGAGAGCCATCACTTTTTGGTATAAAGAAGGGGAAAAAACCCAATATTTCCTGCACTATCTCCCTGAACGTGCTGCCATTCGTGGAAACCAACTCTGTAATCAAGCTTTTCTTTTTCTTTGCTGCCAGGAATCCGTGAAGAAAGCTGGTATTTTTATCTCCCAATCTTAGCCAGTTGAGTTTGCTCTTTTGTAACAAATTTCTTTCTTCCAATAAATACAATTCAATTATTTCCCCTTTAACAGCTGCTCTTATATCAAGTTCAAGAGAGGAAATAGCATTGACTTCTGCTTTAGCATCAAAAAAGTCAAGTTCAACTAGAAGACTTTTTTCTTCCTTTTTCTACTTTCTTCAAAAGCAGCAAACCAAGATTCAAGGCTTCTTTCAACTTTCTGAATTTGGAACAAATTACAAAACCAGCACAACTTTCAGTATGTGACCCAATAACTGCAGCTTCAATCAAATTCTGACAATCTTTTAACTTCAACCAGCCTGTTACAAAATCTAAAAGGAGTAGGACCCACTGAAAAGCCCAGCTTCTAACAACAAGGGAAAGTGATCCGAAATAGTCTGAGACTGTCTTGAAACTCTAGAATTAGGAAACAACTTATCCCAATCCTTGAAGATTACAAGTCTATCAATAAGAGAGTGAGTCAAATCAATCAATTTCATTTGTTGACATATAAAATTGGATGACAATTCATCGTCGTTTTGCTAATTACAACCTTGAGGTCAAGGTTTCCCTGACCTCGGGAGTAATGTGAGGCCCCCAATTACCATTTAATATACAAGGAGGGGCAGGAAAGGAAATACATCTTCGACAACTTAGTTATGGGAATTACCTTGTACGGTGGGGACAAGTAGTACACGAGTTCGTTAATGGAATGTGTATAAAGGGAAGGGGAGTTTGTGATGCGAGGGCAGATCGTGTTTCAAGGAAAAGGGAGAAATTACCAGCCCTCTCTGATAGGTTGGAGTTATTCTCTAAATAACAGTAAACAAATTAACAGGTGTTTCACTAAGTGCTCAAATAGTAAGTAAGATACCTTACATTTTTTAACAAATATATGACACTTTTCATTAAGTGCTCAAAGATACAATTTCCTGAAAGAAGATATCTTACAAATTGACAGGTGCAGTTAATTATCTAAATAAGAGTGCAACATTCATATTGAAATTTTTATGTCAAAAGCCAAACCTTACATTCTCCAACTCATCGAAGTAGTTGAGCTTAGTGCGAAGTGCTTCGGCAAATTCAATTAGTCTTTGCTTTTCCATTACCTATAATGAAGAAGATTTAACAAACAAAGAAAAATTCATCATAAGTTTCAGATCCCAAAGTTTCTGATTATTCAAACACGTGATAGGTTTTTTTAACAAATTCAACCACATTATAGTACTACATATACCAAACAAATGTCACTCTCCACCTAGCACCATACAAGGAAAGTAACGTTATCAAGAGCATTTTAATCTCTCTCCTGCTTCTTTAATTTTCCTCTTTATCAATGTGTTTTTTTTTTTATTAATTTTTTTTAAAAAAAAAAAAAAAAAAAAAAAAAAAAA